>NW_026047701.1:0-34654 GCF_023864345.2 Schistocerca serialis cubense | reverse complement strand
AGCGCCTATCGTTCTGCAGCGGCGTACAGCTCCAAATTCGATTTGTAATCATAAATTGATTCATTTGTCCTCCCGCAGACGTTTCTCGCGCTTGTGCTGTCAAATGGACCGCGACCCGAGCGGCAGCGAGCGGCAGTCGAGCAAAGTCGGGACAAGTCGGGACGGAAGGGGAGGTGACACGACAGGCGAGAATGCACCGCGCACATTACGCAAATATCTGGAAGCGCGGCGCGTGTCGGGCAGGTGAGAAAAGCTTCCGTCGGTCCAGCAGGACACCGCGCGCAGTCCCCCCCCGCCGCCCGGCCGCGCGCCAAGCCCTGCGCCGGATAACAGGAACAAGGTGCGTCGCCAACCAGTGTCGGAGGCCGCACGCACCAAACGAATGACAGGCGGTGCATCCAGCAGCTGTGTTGTGCGTCTCACCTTGGTTCGGCAGTCGCCTATGAGACGCCGAGGCGAGCGCGCAGTCCGCGCCAACCTTCGAGGTGGAAAGATACGCTTTGCGTCAAATGTGCCACGGAAAGCGGCGATTGCGTGTGTTGGGAGAAGAGGCGAACGATTCTTCTGTGCGCGGCTACAGTATAATGACGCCAACGGCCATACCATGTTGAATACACCGGTTCTCGTCCGATCACCGAAGTTAAGCAACATCGGGCCCGGTTAGTACTTGGATGGGTGACCGCCTGGGAACACCGGGTGCTGTTGGCTCTATCTCATTTTTTCATTTTTACGTCGCTGCACCTGCCAGCCCTCTTTTCATACTAACTTTCAGGTGTTGACAAAGATGCTTCCACAAGCATTTGAAACTACTGTATCAAATGTAAGATACGAAATTGCAGTAATGGACTCAGTTTGAGCAAGAATGTGCGAAAGAAGAGTGCTAGAACGCCTCGGAAATAACAACACACTACGAATCGACAGATGAGTTTTTGAAATACGTCAGGGCCTACTGTTTTGTAGCAGTGCTAAATTCCGCCAAAGTAAATAAACAAAAACAAACAAACAAAAAAGAAGAAGAAGAAGAAGAAATAAAATCTTCTGTCTCGTCCGATCACCGAAGTGAAGCAGCAACGTTAGTACTCAGTTGGGGTGAGCGCATGGGAACTCTGGCTGTGTTCATTTTTCGCTTTTTAGTCGCTACTCCTGCCAGCCCTCTTTCCATACCACCTTTCTGTTGTGACAAAGAGACTTCCTTAAGCATTTTAAACGGCCGTAAGAAACGAAACTGCAGTAACTAACTCAGTTTGGAGGAGAATGTGCTAACCCAGTTTGCCAGGAAGTCTCTGAAAACGACAAAACAGTACGAATCAGGGCGGTATGCTCCGAAATACGATAGCGCCTATCGTTCTGCAGCGGCGTACAGCTCCAACTTCGATTTGTAATCATAAATTGATTCATTGTCCTCTCCCGCAGACGTTTCTCGCGCTTGTGCTGTCAAATGGACCGCGACCCGAGCGGCAGCGAGCGGCAGTCGAGCAAAGTCGGGACAAGTCGGGACGGAAGGGGAGGTGACACGACAGGCGAGAAATGCACCGCGCACATTACGCAAATATCTGGAAGCGCGGCGCGTGTCGGGCAGGTGAGAAAGCTTCCGTCGGTCCAGCAGGACACCGCGCGCAGTCCCCCCGCCGCCCGGCCGCGCGCAAGCCCTGCGCCGGATAACAGGAACAAGGTGCGTCGCCAACCAGTGTCGGAGGCCGCACGCACCAAACGAATGACAGGCGGGTGCATCCAGCAGCTGTGTTGTGCGTCTCACCTTGGTTCGGCAGTCGCCTATGAGACGCCGAGGCGAGCGCGCAGTCCGCGCCACCTTCGAGGTGGAAAGATACGCTTTGCGTCAAATGTGCCACGGAAAGCGGGCGATTGCGTGTGTTGGGAGAAGAGGCGAACGATTCTTCTGTGGCGCGGCTACAGTATAATGACGCCAACGGCCATACCATGTTGAATACACCGGTTCTCGTCCGATCACCGAAGTTAAGGCAACATCGGGCCCGGTTAGTACTTGGATGGGTGACCGCCTGGGAACACCGGGTGCTGTTGGCTCTATCTCATTTTTTCATTTTTACGTCGCTGCACCTGCCAGCCCTCTTTTCATACTAACTTTCAGGTGTTGACAAAGATGCTTCCACAAGCATTTGAAACTACTGTATCAAATGTAAGATACGAAATTGCAGTAATGGACTCAGTTTGAGCAAGAATGTGCGAAAGAAGAGTGCTAGAACGCCTCGGAAATAACAACACACTACGAATCGACAGATGAGTTTTGAAATACGTCAGGGCCTACTGTTTTGTAGCAGTGCTAAATTCCGCAAAGTAAATAAACAAAAACAAACAAACAAAAAAGAAGAAGAAGAAGAAGAAATAAAATCTTCTGTTCTCGTCCGATCACCGAAGTGAAGCAGCAACGTTAGTACTCAGTTGGGTGAGCGCATGGGAACTCTGGCTGTGTTCATTTTTCGCTTTTTAGTCGCTACTCCTGCCAGCCCTCTTTCCATACCACCTTTCTGTTGTGACAAAGAGACTTCCTTAAGCATTTTAAACGGCCGTAAGAAACGAAACTGCAGTAACTAACTCAGTTTGGAGGAGAATGTGCTAACCCAGTTTGCCAGGAAGTCTCTGAAAACGACAAAACAGTACGAATCGGGCGGTATGCTCCGAAATACGATAGCGCCTATCGTTCTGCAGCGGCGTACAGCTCCAAATTCGATTTGTAATCATAAATTGATTCATTTGTCCTCCCGCAGACGTTTCTCGCGCTTGTGCTGTCAAATGGACCGCGACCCGAGCGGCAGCGAGCGGCAGTCGAGCAAAGTCGGGACAAGTCGGGACGGAAGGGGAGGTGACACGACAGGCGAGAATGCACCGCGCACATTACGCAAATATCTGGAAGCGCGGCGCGTGTCGGGCAGGTGAGAAAGCTTCCGTCGGTCCAGCAGGACACCGCGCGCAGTCCCCCCGCCGCCCGGCCGCGCGCAAGCCCTGCGCCGGATAACAGGAACAAGGTGCGTCGCCAACCAGTGTCGGAGGCCGCACGCACCAAACGAATGACAGGCGGTGCATCCAGCAGCTGTGTTGTGCGTCTCACCTTGGTTCGGCAGTCGCCTATGAGACGCCGAGGCGAGCGCGCAGTCCGCGCCACCTTCGAGGTGGAAAGATACGCTTTGCGTCAAATGTGCCACGGAAAGCGGCGATTGCGTGTGTTGGGAGAAGAGGCGAACGATTCTTCTGTGGCGCGGCTACAGTATAATGACGCCAACGGCCATACCATGTTGAATACACCGGTTCTCGTCCGATCACCGAAGTTAAGCAACATCGGGCCCGGTTAGTACTTGGATGGGTGACCGCCTGGGAACACCGGGTGCTGTTGGCTCTATCTCATTTTTTCATTTTTACGTCGCTGCACCTGCCAGCCCTCTTTTCATACTAACTTTCAGGTGTTGACAAAGATGCTTCCACAAGCATTTGAAACTACTGTATCAAATGTAAGATACGAAATTGCAGTAATGGACTCAGTTTGAGCAAGAATGTGCGAAAGAAGAGTGCTAGAACGCCTCGGAAATAACAACACACTACGAATCGACAGATGAGTTTTGAAATACGTCAGGGCCTACTGTTTTGTAGCAGTGCTAAATTCCGCAAAGTAAATAAACAAAAACAAACAAACAAAAAAGAAGAAGAAGAAGAAGAAATAAAATCTTCTGTTCTCGTCCGATCACCGAAGTGAAGCAGCAACGTTAGTACTCAGTTGGGTGAGCGCATGGGAACTCTGGCTGTGTTCATTTTTCGCTTTTTAGTCGCTACTCCTGCCAGCCCTCTTTCCATACCACCTTTCTGTTGTGACAAAGAGACTTCCTTAAGCATTTTAAACGGCCGTAAGAAACGAAACTGCAGTAACTAACTCAGTTTGGAGGAGAATGTGCTAACCCAGTTTGCCAGGAAGTCTCTGAAAACGACAAAACAGTACGAATCGGGCGGTATGCTCCGAAATACGATAGCGCCTATCGTTCTGCAGCGGCGTACAGCTCCAAATTCGATTTGTAATCATAAATTGATTCATTTGTCCTCCCGCAGACGTTTCTCGCGCTTGTGCTGTCAAATGGACCGCGACCCGAGCGGCAGCGAGCGGCAGTCGAGCAAAGTCGGGACAAGTCGGGACGGAAGGGGAGGTGACACGACAGGCGAGAATGCACCGCGCACATTACGCAAATATCTGGAAGCGCGGCGCGTGTCGGGCAGGTGAGAAAGCTTCCGTCGGTCCAGCAGGACACCGCGCGCAGTCCCCCCGCCGCCCGGCCGCGCGCAAGCCCTGCGCCGGATAACAGGAACAAGGTGCGTCGCCAACCAGTGTCGGAGGCCGCACGCACCAAACGAATGACAGGCGGTGCATCCAGCAGCTGTGTTGTGCGTCTCACCTTGGTTCGGCAGTCGCCTATGAGACGCCGAGGCGAGCGCGCAGTCCGCGCCACCTTCGAGGTGGAAAGATACGCTTTGCGTCAAATGTGCCACGGAAAGCGGCGATTGCGTGTGTTGGGAGAAGAGGCGAACGATTCTTCTGTGGCGCGGCTACAGTATAATGACGCCAACGGCCATACCATGTTGAATACACCGGTTCTCGTCCGATCACCGAAGTTAAGCAACATCGGGCCCGGTTAGTACTTGGATGGGTGACCGCCTGGGAACACCGGGTGCTGTTGGCTCTATCTCATTTTTTCATTTTTACGTCGCTGCACCTGCCAGCCCTCTTTTCATACTAACTTTCAGGTGTTGACAAAGATGCTTCCACAAGCATTTGAAACTACTGTATCAAATGTAAGATACGAAATTGCAGTAATGGACTCAGTTTGAGCAAGAATGTGCGAAAGAAGAGTGCTAGAACGCCTCGGAAATAACAACACACTACGAATCGACAGATGAGTTTTGAAATACGTCAGGGCCTACTGTTTTGTAGCAGTGCTAAATTCCGCAAAGTAAATAAACAAAAACAAACAAACAAAAAAGAAGAAGAAGAAATAAAATCTTCTGTTCTCGTCCGATCACCGAAGTGAAGCAGCAACGTTAGTACTCAGTTGGGTGAGCGCATGGGAACTCTGGCTGTGTTCATTTTTCGCTTTTTAGTCGCTACTCCTGCCAGCCCTCTTTCCATACCACCTTTCTGTTGTGACAAAGAGACTTCCTTAAGCATTTTAAACGGCCGTAAGAAACGAAACTGCAGTAACTAACTCAGTTTGGAGGAGAATGTGCTAACCCAGTTTGCCAGGAAGTCTCTGAAAACGACAAAACAGTACGAATCGGGCGGTATGCTCCGAAATACGATAGCGCCTATCGTTCTGCAGCGGCGTACAGCTCCAAATTCGATTTGTAATCATAAATTGATTCATTTGTCCTCCCGCAGACGTTTCTCGCGCTTGTGCTGTCAAATGGACCGCGACCCGAGCGGCAGCGAGCGGCAGTCGAGCAAAGTCGGGACAAGTCGGGACGGAAGGGGAGGTGACACGACAGGCGAGAATGCACCGCGCACATTACGCAAATATCTGGAAGCGCGGCGCGTGTCGGGCAGGTGAGAAAGCTTCCGTCGGTCCAGCAGGACACCGCGCGCAGTCCCCCCGCCGCCCGGCCGCGCGCAAGCCCTGCGCCGGATAACAGGAACAAGGTGCGTCGCCAACCAGTGTCGGAGGCCGCACGCACCAAACGAATGACAGGCGGTGCATCCAGCAGCTGTGTTGTGCGTCTCACCTTGGTTCGGCAGTCGCCTATGAGACGCCGAGGCGAGCGCGCAGTCCGCGCCACCTTCGAGGTGGAAAGATACGCTTTGCGTCAAATGTGCCACGGAAAGCGGCGATTGCGTGTGTTGGGAGAAGAGGCGAACGATTCTTCTGTGGCGCGGCTACAGTATAATGACGCCAACGGCCATACCATGTTGAATACACCGGTTCTCGTCCGATCACCGAAGTTAAGCAACATCGGGCCCGGTTAGTACTTGGATGGGTGACCGCCTGGGAACACCGGGTGCTGTTGGCTCTATCTCATTTTTTCATTTTTACGTCGCTGCACCTGCCAGCCCTCTTTTCATACTAACTTTCAGGTGTTGACAAAGATGCTTCCACAAGCATTTGAAACTACTGTATCAAATGTAAGATACGAAATTGCAGTAATGGACTCAGTTTGAGCAAGAATGTGCGAAAGAAGAGTGCTAGAACGCCTCGGAAATAACAACACACTACGAATCGACAGATGAGTTTTGAAATACGTCAGGGCCTACTGTTTTGTAGCAGTGCTAAATTCCGCAAAGTAAATAAACAAAAACAAACAAACAAAAAAGAAGAAGAAGAAGAAGAAATAAAATCTTCTGTTCTCGTCCGATCACCGAAGTGAAGCAGCAACGTTAGTACTCAGTTGGGTGAGCGCATGGGAACTCTGGCTGTGTTCATTTTTCGCTTTTTAGTCGCTACTCCTGCCAGCCCTCTTTCCATACCACCTTTCTGTTGTGACAAAGAGACTTCCTTAAGCATTTTAAACGGCCGTAAGAAACGAAACTGCAGTAACTAACTCAGTTTGGAGGAGAATGTGCTAACCCAGTTTGCCAGGAAGTCTCTGAAAACGACAAAACAGTACGAATCGGGCGGTATGCTCCGAAATACGATAGCGCCTATCGTTCTGCAGCGGCGTACAGCTCCAAATTCGATTTGTAATCATAAATTGATTCATTTGTCCTCCCGCAGACGTTTCTCGCGCTTGTGCTGTCAAATGGACCGCGACCCGAGCGGCAGCGAGCGGCAGTCGAGCAAAGTCGGGACAAGTCGGGACGGAAGGGGAGGTGACACGACAGGCGAGAATGCACCGCGCACATTACGCAAATATCTGGAAGCGCGGCGCGTGTCGGGCAGGTGAGAAAGCTTCCGTCGGTCCAGCAGGACACCGCGCGCAGTCCCCCCGCCGCCCGGCCGCGCGCAAGCCCTGCGCCGGATAACAGGAACAAGGTGCGTCGCCAACCAGTGTCGGAGGCCGCACGCACCAAACGAATGACAGGCGGTGCATCCAGCAGCTGTGTTGTGCGTCTCACCTTGGTTCGGCAGTCGCCTATGAGACGCCGAGGCGAGCGCGCAGTCCGCGCCACCTTCGAGGTGGAAAGATACGCTTTGCGTCAAATGTGCCACGGAAAGCGGCGATTGCGTGTGTTGGGAGAAGAGGCGAACGATTCTTCCGTGGCGCGGCTACAGTATAATGACGCCAACGGCCATACCATGTTGAATACACCGGTTCTCGTCCGATCACCGAAGTTAAGCAACATCGGGCCCGGTTAGTACTTGGATGGGTGACCGCCTGGGAACACCGGGTGCTGTTGGCTCTATCTCATTTTTTCATTTTTACGTCGCTGCACCTGCCAGCCCTCTTTTCATACTAACTTTCAGGTGTTGACAAAGATGCTTCCACAAGCATTTGAAACTACTGTATCAAATGTAAGATACGAAATTGCAGTAATGGACTCAGTTTGAGCAAGAATGTGCGAAAGAAGAGTGCTAGAACGCCTCGGAAATAACAACACACTACGAATCGACAGATGAGTTTTGAAATACGTCAGGGCCTACTGTTTTGTAGCAGTGCTAAATTCCGCAAAGTAAATAAACAAAAACAAACAAACAAAAAAGAAGAAGAAGAAGAAGAAATAAAATCTTCTGTTCTCGTCCGATCACCGAAGTGAAGCAGCAACGTTAGTACTCAGTTGGGTGAGCGCATGGGAACTCTGGCTGTGTTCATTTTTCGCTTTTTAGTCGCTACTCCTGCCAGCCCTCTTTCCATACCACCTTTCTGTTGTGACAAAGAGACTTCCTTAAGCATTTTAAACGGCCGTAAGAAACGAAACTGCAGTAACTAACTCAGTTTGGAGGAGAATGTGCTAACCCAGTTTGCCAGGAAGTCTCTGAAAACGACAAAACAGTACGAATCGGGCGGTATGCTCCGAAATACGATAGCGCCTATCGTTCTGCAGCGGCGTACAGCTCCAAATTCGATTTGTAATCATAAATTGATTCATTTGTCCTCCCGCAGACGTTTCTCGCGCTTGTGCTGTCAAATGGACCGCGACCCGAGCGGCAGCGAGCGGTAGTCGAGCAAAGTCGGGACAAGTCGGGACGGAAGGGGAGGTGACACGACAGGCGAGAATGCACCGCGCACATTACGCAAATATCTGGAAGCGCGGCGCGTGTCGGGCAGGTGAGAAAGCTTCCGTCGGTCCAGCAGGACACCGCGCGCAGTCCCCCCGCCGCCCGGCCGCGCGCAAGCCCTGCGCCGGATAACAGGAACAAGGTGCGTCGCCAACCAGTGTCGGAGGCCGCACGCACCAAACGAATGACAGGCGGTGCATCCAGCAGCTGTGTTGTGCGTCTCACCTTGGTTCGGCAGTCGCCTATGAGACGCCGAGGCGAGCGCGCAGTCCGCGCCACCTTCGAGGTGGAAAGATACGCTTTGCGTCAAATGTGCCACGGAAAGCGGCGATTGCGTGTGTTGGGAGAAGAGGCGAACGATTCTTCTGTGGCGCGGCTACAGTATAATGACGCCAACGGCCATACCATGTTGAATACACCGGTTCTCGTCCGATCACCGAAGTTAAGCAACATCGGGCCCGGTTAGTACTTGGATGGGTGACCGCCTGGGAACACCGGGTGCTGTTGGCTCTATCTCATTTTTTCATTTTTACGTCGCTGCACCTGCCAGCCCTCTTTTCATACTAACTTTCAGGTGTTGACAAAGATGCTTCCACAAGCATTTGAAACTACTGTATCAAATGTAAGATACGAAATTGCAGTAATGGACTCAGTTTGAGCAAGAATGTGCGAAAGAAGAGTGCTAGAACGCCTCGGAAATAACAACACACTACGAATCGACAGATGAGTTTTGAAATACGTCAGGGCCTACTGTTTTGTAGCAGTGCTAAATTCCGCAAAGTAAATAAACAAAAACAAACAAACAAAAAAGAAGAAGAAGAAGAAGAAATAAAATCTTCTGTTCTCGTCCGATCACCGAAGTGAAGCAGCAACGTTAGTACTCAGTTGGGTGAGCGCATGGGAACTCTGGCTGTGTTCATTTTTCGCTTTTTAGTCGCTACTCCTGCCAGCCCTCTTTCCATACCACCTTTCTGTTGTGACAAAGAGACTTCCTTAAGCATTTTAAACGGCCGTAAGAAACGAAACTGCAGTAACTAACTCAGTTTGGAGGAGAATGTGCTAACCCAGTTTGCCAGGAAGTCTCTGAAAACGACAAAACAGTACGAATCGGGCGGTATGCTCCGAAATACGATAGCGCCTATCGTTCTGCAGCGGCGTACAGCTCCAAATTCGATTTGTAATCATAAATTGATTCATTTGTCCTCCCGCAGACGTTTCTCGCGCTTGTGCTGTCAAATGGACCGCGACCCGAGCGGCAGCGAGCGGCAGTCGAGCAAAGTCGGGACAAGTCGGGACGGAAGGGGAGGTGACACGACAGGCGAGAATGCACCGCGCACATTACGCAAATATCTGGAAGCGCGGCGCGTGTCGGGCAGGTGAGAAAGCTTCCGTCGGTCCAGCAGGACACCGCGCGCAGTCCCCCCGCCGCCCGGCCGCGCGCAAGCCCTGCGCCGGATAACAGGAACAAGGTGCGTCGCCAACCAGTGTCGGAGGCCGCACGCACCAAACGAATGACAGGCGGTGCATCCAGCAGCTGTGTTGTGCGTCTCACCTTGGTTCGGCAGTCGCCTATGAGACGCCGAGGCGAGCGCGCAGTCCGCGCCACCTTCGAGGTGGAAAGATACGCTTTGCGTCAAATGTGCCACGGAAAGCGGCGATTGCGTGTGTTGGGAGAAGAGGCGAACGATTCTTCCGTGGCGCGGCTACAGTATAATGACGCCAACGGCCATACCATGTTGAATACACCGGTTCTCGTCCGATCACCGAAGTTAAGCAACATCGGGCCCGGTTAGTACTTGGATGGGTGACCGCCTGGGAACACCGGGTGCTGTTGGCTCTATCTCATTTTTTCATTTTTACGTCGCTGCACCTGCCAGCCCTCTTTTCATACTAACTTTCAGGTGTTGACAAAGATGCTTCCACAAGCATTTGAAACTACTGTATCAAATGTAAGATACGAAATTGCAGTAATGGACTCAGTTTGAGCAAGAATGTGCGAAAGAAGAGTGCTAGAACGCCTCGGAAATAACAACACACTACGAATCGACAGATGAGTTTTGAAATACGTCAGGGCCTACTGTTTTGTAGCAGTGCTAAATTCCGCAAAGTAAATAAACAAAAACAAACAAACAAAAAAGAAGAAGAAGAAGAAGAAATAAAATCTTCTGTTCTCGTCCGATCACCGAAGTGAAGCAGCAACGTTAGTACTCAGTTGGGTGAGCGCATGGGAACTCTGGCTGTGTTCATTTTTCGCTTTTTAGTCGCTACTCCTGCCAGCCCTCTTTCCATACCACCTTTCTGTTGTGACAAAGAGACTTCCTTAAGCATTTTAAACGGCCGTAAGAAACGAAACTGCAGTAACTAACTCAGTTTGGAGGAGAATGTGCTAACCCAGTTTGCCAGGAAGTCTCTGAAAACGACAAAACAGTACGAATCGGGCGGTATGCTCCGAAATACGATAGCGCCTATCGTTCTGCAGCGGCGTACAGCTCCAAATTCGATTTGTAATCATAAATTGATTCATTTGTCCTCCCGCAGACGTTTCTCGCGCTTGTGCTGTCAAATGGACCGCGACCCGAGCGGCAGCGAGCGGTAGTCGAGCAAAGTCGGGACAAGTCGGGACGGAAGGGGAGGTGACACGACAGGCGAGAATGCACCGCGCACATTACGCAAATATCTGGAAGCGCGGCGCGTGTCGGGCAGGTGAGAAAGCTTCCGTCGGTCCAGCAGGACACCGCGCGCAGTCCCCCCGCCGCCCGGCCGCGCGCAAGCCCTGCGCCGGATAACAGGAACAAGGTGCGTCGCCAACCAGTGTCGGAGGCCGCACGCACCAAACGAATGACAGGCGGTGCATCCAGCAGCTGTGTTGTGCGTCTCACCTTGGTTCGGCAGTCGCCTATGAGACGCCGAGGCGAGCGCGCAGTCCGCGCCACCTTCGAGGTGGAAAGATACGCTTTGCGTCAAATGTGCCACGGAAAGCGGCGATTGCGTGTGTTGGGAGAAGAGGCGAACGATTCTTCCGTGGCGCGGCTACAGTATAATGACGCCAACGGCCATACCATGTTGAATACACCGGTTCTCGTCCGATCACCGAAGTTAAGCAACATCGGGCCCGGTTAGTACTTGGATGGGTGACCGCCTGGGAACACCGGGTGCTGTTGGCTCTATCTCATTTTTTCATTTTTACGTCGCTGCACCTGCCAGCCCTCTTTTCATACTAACTTTCAGGTGTTGACAAAGATGCTTCCACAAGCATTTGAAACTACTGTATCAAATGTAAGATACGAAATTGCAGTAATGGACTCAGTTTGAGCAAGAATGTGCGAAAGAAGAGTGCTAGAACGCCTCGGAAATAACAACACACTACGAATCGACAGATGAGTTTTGAAATACGTCAGGGCCTACTGTTTTGTAGCAGTGCTAAATTCCGCAAAGTAAATAAACAAAAACAAACAAACAAAAAAGAAGAAGAAGAAGAAGAAATAAAATCTTCTGTTCTCGTCCGATCACCGAAGTGAAGCAGCAACGTTAGTACTCAGTTGGGTGAGCGCATGGGAACTCTGGCTGTGTTCATTTTTCGCTTTTTAGTCGCTACTCCTGCCAGCCCTCTTTCCATACCACCTTTCTGTTGTGACAAAGAGACTTCCTTAAGCATTTTAAACGGCCGTAAGAAACGAAACTGCAGTAACTAACTCAGTTTGGAGGAGAATGTGCTAACCCAGTTTGCCAGGAAGTCTCTGAAAACGACAAAACAGTACGAATCGGGCGGTATGCTCCGAAATACGATAGCGCCTATCGTTCTGCAGCGGCGTACAGCTCCAAATTCGATTTGTAATCATAAATTGATTCATTTGTCCTCCCGCAGACGTTTCTCGCGCTTGTGCTGTCAAATGGACCGCGACCCGAGCGGCAGCGAGCGGCAGTCGAGCAAAGTCGGGACAAGTCGGGACGGAAGGGGAGGTGACACGACAGGCGAGAATGCACCGCGCACATTACGCAAATATCTGGAAGCGCGGCGCGTGTCGGGCAGGTGAGAAAGCTTCCGTCGGTCCAGCAGGACACCGCGCGCAGTCCCCCCGCCGCCCGGCCGCGCGCAAGCCCTGCGCCGGATAACAGGAACAAGGTGCGTCGCCAACCAGTGTCGGAGGCCGCACGCACCAAACGAATGACAGGCGGTGCATCCAGCAGCTGTGTTGTGCGTCTCACCTTGGTTCGGCAGTCGCCTATGAGACGCCGAGGCGAGCGCGCAGTCCGCGCCACCTTCGAGGTGGAAAGATACGCTTTGCGTCAAATGTGCCACGGAAAGCGGCGATTGCGTGTGTTGGGAGAAGAGGCGAACGATTCTTCCGTGGCGCGGCTACAGTATAATGACGCCAACGGCCATACCATGTTGAATACACCGGTTCTCGTCCGATCACCGAAGTTAAGCAACATCGGGCCCGGTTAGTACTTGGATGGGTGACCGCCTGGGAACACCGGGGATCATAGCCCACGCAGCAACAACGAGGAGACCCGCAGCCGTAATCTCTGTCGATTTCCACAAGGCTTTCGACAGGATCAGTCACCGGTACCTGCTGAAAACTATCGCACGCCTCGGATTCGGACCAAAATTCGGAAGAACAATCAAGAACGTCATTACAAATGCCACCTCAAAAATAACAGTAAACGGATGGACTTCCAAGTCAATAAGACTGGGAAGATCCGTCAGGCAAGGATGTCCATTATCGATGGCACTTTTCACAATAGCCCTCGACCCACTACTACGAAAACTAACAGCCGAAATCGGAGGATACACAATGGGTGCAACAAACATCGTATGCACGGCCTATGCTGACGACATGGGCATATTCATCCAAAACGAAGAAGAACTAAGAATAATCCAGCCTATCATGGAATCCTTCGAAAAGGCTTCAGGTGCCAAAACGAATCCGAGGAAGACAGTGCTACTACCAATAGGCAACGGCAGACTGCGACCAGCGAGACAGTGGTACCGAGTGACAAACAACCATAGGGCACTCGGAGTGGAACTACAGCAGTGCCCTTTGAAAATGGCAGCACAAAACTGGCGCAGCGTCTTGAACACAACGAGAGGGCTCGTGAGGATACACGCGAACCGGAACCTGACGCTGAGCCAAAGAGTGCAGTTAGTAAATGCAACAATCCTGTCGAAAGCGTGGTACATGGCGCAAATACTATGTGCTCCGACGGAAATTGCGCGAGCGATAGGAAGTGCGGCGTACTACTTGCTGTGGAGGCGGGAAATCTTCAAGGTCTCCCAGGCGACGTGTTTCCTGTCAAGGGACGAAGGCGGACTTGGTCTGACTGACGTTAAGACGAAATGCGCGGCACTGCTTCTACACCGTGCGATGAAAATGGCAAACCAGAACAACAACAGTATAACGTCCAGCCTGATAAACCAATATAAACCTGAATCTGAAGAGGCTCCTGTAGACACTACGCACATACCATTCAAGTTGCGGCACATAAAACAGATGGCAATCGACAAGAGTTACATCACCGCGGTCGTTGCCAACCCACAGCAAAGAACGGCGAGGAACATCTACAGCGCTCTGAGGGGGAAGGCAAGAAAGTCCAAAATAGAGACGAGTTTTCCAGACCATGACTGGCCACAGGTCTGGAAGAATGTCTCGGAACGGACACTTCCTGAGCACGCCAGGGACACGTGGTATAAAATCATCCACAAAACAGTGCCGACAAACGAAAAACTGGCACGCATAAAAATGCGGGAATCCCCAAACTGCGAGCTCTGCAACCAGACCGACACCATCGAGCATCGTTTTGGCTGCAGAGAGAGCGGGGAAATATGGGCGGCAGCGAGAAAAATGATCGCCCACATCAACAGAACCGACGAGAGGGCGATACATGTCTCAGCTGTCACTGTCCCGGACGCGAAGCCTTTCCCCAAAGCAAAACGCCTGGCCACAATGTGGATCATCGCCATGACGGCACACGCCATCGTCACGAAACGGCAGACCGACAAGGCGCAGTTCCTCACGGACCTGTGGGAGGAACACAGGAGGGCCAAACAACGCTCCAAGTACCGCGAGACCTTCCAGAACTTCCTGCAGGTCCCGCTGGACGCCGCCTTCCGAGACGCCTTCAACACGACGTGACCGACGCCCTCCCACAACACCCAAACCCCAGTCGCTGAGGACGTCGCCCACCGATCCCTCCAAAGCCCCGACGGCAAGAGTGGTGCAGCGCGGAAAGCGTTTTTTTACGAAATGTGCACATAGTGAAAGTTTATATGTGAAGCAGTGCAAAAGTGAGTGACGTGTGCCAATTGTAGTGATACAGTGTCCAATTGCCACATAAAAGCAGGCAAGGAAATGGTCAGAGATAAATTTAGTGAAAAGGTTACAAAGTGCCCCAAGAAAACAACAAAAGGTCATACAGTGTATTGCATGTAATTAATGTGTTCTCTCACTCACTCTCTCTCTCTCTCTCTCGCTCTCTCTCTCTCCACTCAAGGTACGCTTCTCCTTTCTCTTATGTTTTCAGTTCTTTTGCTTATTGACTTGTTTTTTTTTTGTTTCATTGTTTTTTTTTTGTTTTTTATTTGTTTGTTTGTTGTTCCTTTTTGCTTTTTGTTTTGTTTTAAATCTCGGCCCATCATGTGCCAATCGTAGCATGCCTCTCTGCGACGAATAATCCCCGGCATTCACAAAATTAATCACATAGATGTTTCTAGTTTATAATCCCCTTTTTCGCCTCTGGGTACATATAGCAAACATGCCAAAATAGGTGCATTTCAAATAGCATAGAAGCAAATTTTTAATTTTCCCTTTTTTTTTTCATGTAAATTCAAAAAAAAAAAAAAAATTTATATATATATCTAGAAATAACGCAAGCTTTGGAATTAAAAGACATAAAAAAAAAAAAAAAATCAAACAGGAAAATCTACATGAAGGACACTCAGTGAATAAACGTGTTGTAACTCGACCAAGAACTATCAAAAGAACAATCAGAACAGAAACCTAGACAGTGAATATCACCGTTCAATAATCAAGTACACCATTTAATGTAAAGACTTGTAATTGTTACAATTTGTAAATAAAAGTTTATATACGTTACAAAAAAAAAAAAAAAAAGGTGCTGTTGGCTCTATCTCATTTTTTCATTTTTACGTCGCTGCACCTGCCAGCCCTCTTTTCATACTAACTTTCAGGTGTTGACAAAGATGCTTCCACAAGCATTTGAAACTACTGTATCAAATGTAAGATACGAAATTGCAGTAATGGACTCAGTTTGAGCAAGAATGTGCGAAAGAAGAGTGCTAGAACGCCTCGGAAATAACAACACACTACGAATCGACAGATGAGTTTTGAAATACGTCAGGGCCTACTGTTTTGTAGCAGTGCTAAATTCCGCAAAGTAAATAAACAAAAACAAACAAACAAAAAAGAAGAAGAAGAAGAAGAAATAAAATCTTCTGTTCTCGTCCGATCACCGAAGTGAAGCAGCAACGTTAGTACTCAGTTGGGTGAGCGCATGGGAACTCTGGCTGTGTTCATTTTTCGCTTTTTAGTCGCTACTCCTGCCAGCCCTCTTTCCATACCACCTTTCTGTTGTGACAAAGAGACTTCCTTAAGCATTTTAAACGGCCGTAAGAAACGAAACTGCAGTAACTAACTCAGTTTGGAGGAGAATGTGCTAACCCAGTTTGCCAGGAAGTCTCTGAAAACGACAAAACAGTACGAATCGGGCGGTATGCTCCGAAATACGATAGCGCCTATCGTTCTGCAGCGGCGTACAGCTCCAAATTCGATTTGTAATCATAAATTGATTCATTTGTCCTCCCGCAGACGTTTCTCGCGCTTGTGCTGTCAAATGGACCGCGACCCGAGCGGCAGCGAGCGGTAGTCGAGCAAAGTCGGGACAAGTCGGGACGGAAGGGGAGGTGACACGACAGGCGAGAATGCACCGCGCACATTACGCAAATATCTGGAAGCGCGGCGCGTGTCGGGCAGGTGAGAAAGCTTCCGTCGGTCCAGCAGGACACCGCGCGCAGTCCCCCCGCCGCCCGGCCGCGCGCAAGCCCTGCGCCGGATAACAGGAACAAGGTGCGTCGCCAACCAGTGTCGGAGGCCGCACGCACCAAACGAATGACAGGCGGTGCATCCAGCAGCTGTGTTGTGCGTCTCACCTTGGTTCGGCAGTCGCCTATGAGACGCCGAGGCGAGCGCGCAGTCCGCGCCACCTTCGAGGTGGAAAGATACGCTTTGCGTCAAATGTGCCACGGAAAGCGGCGATTGCGTGTGTTGGGAGAAGAGGCGAACGATTCTTCTGTGGCGCGGCTACAGTATAATGACGCCAACGGCCATACCATGTTGAATACACCGGTTCTCGTCCGATCACCGAAGTTAAGCAACATCGGGCCCGGTTAGTACTTGGATGGGTGACCGCCTGGGAACACCGGGTGCTGTTGGCTCTATCTCATTTTTTCATTTTTACGTCGCTGCACCTGCCAGCCCTCTTTTCATACTAACTTTCAGGTGTTGACAAAGATGCTTCCACAAGCATTTGAAACTACTGTATCAAATGTAAGATACGAAATTGCAGTAATGGACTCAGTTTGAGCAAGAATGTGCGAAAGAAGAGTGCTAGAACGCCTCGGAAATAACAACACACTACGAATCGACAGATGAGTTTTGAAATACGTCAGGGCCTACTGTTTTGTAGCAGTGCTAAATTCCGCAAAGTAAATAAACAAAAACAAACAAACAAAAAAGAAGAAGAAGAAGAAGAAATAAAATCTTCTGTTCTCGTCCGATCACCGAAGTGAAGCAGCAACGTTAGTACTCAGTTGGGTGAGCGCATGGGAACTCTGGCTGTGTTCATTTTTCGCTTTTTAGTCGCTACTCCTGCCAGCCCTCTTTCCATACCACCTTTCTGTTGTGACAAAGAGACTTCCTTAAGCATTTTAAACGGCCGTAAGAAACGAAACTGCAGTAACTAACTCAGTTTGGAGGAGAATGTGCTAACCCAGTTTGCCAGGAAGTCTCTGAAAACGACAAAACAGTACGAATCGGGCGGTATGCTCCGAAATACGATAGCGCCTATCGTTCTGCAGCGGCGTACAGCTCCAAATTCGATTTGTAATCATAAATTGATTCATTTGTCCTCCCGCAGACGTTTCTCGCGCTTGTGCTGTCAAATGGACCGCGACCCGAGCGGCAGCGAGCGGCAGTCGAGCAAAGTCGGGACAAGTCGGGACGGAAGGGGAGGTGACACGACAGGCGAGAATGCACCGCGCACATTACGCAAATATCTGGAAGCGCGGCGCGTGTCGGGCAGGTGAGAAAGCTTCCGTCGGTCCAGCAGGACACCGCGCGCAGTCCCCCCGCCGCCCGGCCGCGCGCAAGCCCTGCGCCGGATAACAGGAACAAGGTGCGTCGCCAACCAGTGTCGGAGGCCGCACGCACCAAACGAATGACAGGCGGTGCATCCAGCAGCTGTGTTGTGCGTCTCACCTTGGTTCGGCAGTCGCCTATGAGACGCCGAGGCGAGCGCGCAGTCCGCGCCACCTTCGAGGTGGAAAGATACGCTTTGCGTCAAATGTGCCACGGAAAGCGGCGATTGCGTGTGTTGGGAGAAGAGGCGAACGATTCTTCCGTGGCGCGGCTACAGTATAATGACGCCAACGGCCATACCATGTTGAATACACCGGTTCTCGTCCGATCACCGAAGTTAAGCAACATCGGGCCCGGTTAGTACTTGGATGGGTGACCGCCTGGGAACACCGGGTGCTGTTGGCTCTATCTCATTTTTTCATTTTTACGTCGCTGCACCTGCCAGCCCTCTTTTCATACTAACTTTCAGGTGTTGACAAAGATGCTTCCACAAGCATTTGAAACTACTGTATCAAATGTAAGATACGAAATTGCAGTAATGGACTCAGTTTGAGCAAGAATGTGCGAAAGAAGAGTGCTAGAACGCCTCGGAAATAACAACACACTACGAATCGACAGATGAGTTTTGAAATACGTCAGGGCCTACTGTTTTGTAGCAGTGCTAAATTCCGCAAAGTAAATAAACAAAAACAAACAAACAAAAAAGAAGAAGAAGAAGAAGAAATAAAATCTTCTGTTCTCGTCCGATCACCGAAGTGAAGCAGCAACGTTAGTACTCAGTTGGGTGAGCGCATGGGAACTCTGGCTGTGTTCATTTTTCGCTTTTTAGTCGCTACTCCTGCCAGCCCTCTTTCCATACCACCTTTCTGTTGTGACAAAGAGACTTCCTTAAGCATTTTAAACGGCCGTAAGAAACGAAACTGCAGTAACTAACTCAGTTTGGAGGAGAATGTGCTAACCCAGTTTGCCAGGAAGTCTCTGAAAACGACAAAACAGTACGAATCGGGCGGTATGCTCCGAAATACGATAGCGCCTATCGTTCTGCAGCGGCGTACAGCTCCAAATTCGATTTGTAATCATAAATTGATTCATTTGTCCTCCCGCAGACGTTTCTCGCGCTTGTGCTGTCAAATGGACCGCGACCCGAGCGGCAGCGAGCGGCAGTCGAGCAAAGTCGGGACAAGTCGGGACGGAAGGGGAGGTGACACGACAGGCGAGAATGCACCGCGCACATTACGCAAATATCTGGAAGCGCGGCGCGTGTCGGGCAGGTGAGAAAGCTTCCGTCGGTCCAGCAGGACACCGCGCGCAGTCCCCCCGCCGCCCGGCCGCGCGCAAGCCCTGCGCCGGATAACAGGAACAAGGTGCGTCGCCAACCAGTGTCGGAGGCCGCACGCACCAAACGAATGACAGGCGGTGCATCCAGCAGCTGTGTTGTGCGTCTCACCTTGGTTCGGCAGTCGCCTATGAGACGCCGAGGCGAGCGCGCAGTCCGCGCCACCTTCGAGGTGGAAAGATACGCTTTGCGTCAAATGTGCCACGGAAAGCGGCGATTGCGTGTGTTGGGAGAAGAGGCGAACGATTCTTCCGTGGCGCGGCTACAGTATAATGACGCCAACGGCCATACCATGTTGAATACACCGGTTCTCGTCCGATCACCGAAGTTAAGCAACATCGGGCCCGGTTAGTACTTGGATGGGTGACCGCCTGGGAACACCGGGTGCTGTTGGCTCTATCTCATTTTTTCATTTTTACGTCGCTGCACCTGCCAGCCCTCTTTTCATACTAACTTTCAGGTGTTGACAAAGATGCTTCCACAAGCATTTGAAACTACTGTATCAAATGTAAGATACGAAATTGCAGTAATGGACTCAGTTTGAGCAAGAATGTGCGAAAGAAGAGTGCTAGAACGCCTCGGAAATAACAACACACTACGAATCGACAGATGAGTTTTGAAATACGTCAGGGCCTACTGTTTTGTAGCAGTGCTAAATTCCGCAAAGTAAATAAACAAAAACAAACAAACAAAAAAGAAGAAGAAGAAGAAGAAATAAAATCTTCTGTTCTCGTCCGATCACCGAAGTGAAGCAGCAACGTTAGTACTCAGTTGGGTGAGCGCATGGGAACTCTGGCTGTGTTCATTTTTCGCTTTTTAGTCGCTACTCCTGCCAGCCCTCTTTCCATACCACCTTTCTGTTGTGACAAAGAGACTTCCTTAAGCATTTTAAACGGCCGTAAGAAACGAAACTGCAGTAACTAACTCAGTTTGGAGGAGAATGTGCTAACCCAGTTTGCCAGGAAGTCTCTGAAAACGACAAAACAGTACGAATCGGGCGGTATGCTCCGAAATACGATAGCGCCTATCGTTCTGCAGCGGCGTACAGCTCCAAATTCGATTTGTAATCATAAATTGATTCATTTGTCCTCCCGCAGACGTTTCTCGCGCTTGTGCTGTCAAATGGACCGCGACCCGAGCGGCAGCGAGCGGTAGTCGAGCAAAGTCGGGACAAGTCGGGACGGAAGGGGAGGTGACACGACAGGCGAGAATGCACCGCGCACATTACGCAAATATCTGGAAGCGCGGCGCGTGTCGGGCAGGTGAGAAAGCTTCCGTCGGTCCAGCAGGACACCGCGCGCAGTCCCCCCGCCGCCCGGCCGCGCGCAAGCCCTGCGCCGGATAACAGGAACAAGGTGCGTCGCCAACCAGTGTCGGAGGCCGCACGCACCAAACGAATGACAGGCGGTGCATCCAGCAGCTGTGTTGTGCGTCTCACCTTGGTTCGGCAGTCGCCTATGAGACGCCGAGGCGAGCGCGCAGTCCGCGCCACCTTCGAGGTGGAAAGATACGCTTTGCGTCAAATGTGCCACGGAAAGCGGCGATTGCGTGTGTTGGGAGAAGAGGCGAACGATTCTTCCGTGGCGCGGCTACAGTATAATGACGCCAACGGCCATACCATGTTGAATACACCGGTTCTCGTCCGATCACCGAAGTTAAGCAACATCGGGCCCGGTTAGTACTTGGATGGGTGACCGCCTGGGAACACCGGGTGCTGTTGGCTCTATCTCATTTTTTCATTTTTACGTCGCTGCACCTGCCAGCCCTCTTTTCATACTAACTTTCAGGTGTTGACAAAGATGCTTCCACAAGCATTTGAAACTACTGTATCAAATGTAAGATACGAAATTGCAGTAATGGACTCAGTTTGAGCAAGAATGTGCGAAAGAAGAGTGCTAGAACGCCTCGGAAATAACAACACACTACGAATCGACAGATGAGTTTTGAAATACGTCAGGGCCTACTGTTTTGTAGCAGTGCTAAATTCCGCAAAGTAAATAAACAAAAACAAACAAACAAAAAAGAAGAAGAAGAAGAAGAAATAAAATCTTCTGTTCTCGTCCGATCACCGAAGTGAAGCAGCAACGTTAGTACTCAGTTGGGTGAGCGCATGGGAACTCTGGCTGTGTTCATTTTTCGCTTTTTAGTCGCTACTCCTGCCAGCCCTCTTTCCATACCACCTTTCTGTTGTGACAAAGAGACTTCCTTAAGCATTTTAAACGGCCGTAAGAAACGAAACTGCAGTAACTAACTCAGTTTGGAGGAGAATGTGCTAACCCAGTTTGCCAGGAAGTCTCTGAAAACGACAAAACAGTACGAATCGGGCGGTATGCTCCGAAATACGATAGCGCCTATCGTTCTGCAGCGGCGTACAGCTCCAAATTCGATTTGTAATCATAAATTGATTCATTTGTCCTCCCGCAGACGTTTCTCGCGCTTGTGCTGTCAAATGGACCGCGACCCGAGCGGCAGCGAGCGGCAGTCGAGCAAAGTCGGGACAAGTCGGGACGGAAGGGGAGGTGACACGACAGGCGAGAATGCACCGCGCACATTACGCAAATATCTGGAAGCGCGGCGCGTGTCGGGCAGGTGAGAAAGCTTCCGTCGGTCCAGCAGGACACCGCGCGCAGTCCCCCCGCCGCCCGGCCGCGCGCAAGCCCTGCGCCGGATAACAGGAACAAGGTGCGTCGCCAACCAGTGTCGGAGGCCGCACGCACCAAACGAATGACAGGCGGTGCATCCAGCAGCTGTGTTGTGCGTCTCACCTTGGTTCGGCAGTCGCCTATGAGACGCCGAGGCGAGCGCGCAGTCCGCGCCACCTTCGAGGTGGAAAGATACGCTTTGCGTCAAATGTGCCACGGAAAGCGGCGATTGCGTGTGTTGGGAGAAGAGGCGAACGATTCTTCCGTGGCGCGGCTACAGTATAATGACGCCAACGGCCATACCATGTTGAATACACCGGTTCTCGTCCGATCACCGAAGTTAAGCAACATCGGGCCCGGTTAGTACTTGGATGGGTGACCGCCTGGGAACACCGGGTGCTGTTGGCTCTATCTCATTTTTTCATTTTTACGTCGCTGCACCTGCCAGCCCTCTTTTCATACTAACTTTCAGGTGTTGACAAAGATGCTTCCACAAGCATTTGAAACTACTGTATCAAATGTAAGATACGAAATTGCAGTAATGGACTCAGTTTGAGCAAGAATGTGCGAAAGAAGAGTGCTAGAACGCCTCGGAAATAACAACACACTACGAATCGACAGATGAGTTTTGAAATACGTCAGGGCCTACTGTTTTGTAGCAGTGCTAAATTCCGCAAAGTAAATAAACAAAAACAAACAAACAAAAAAGAAGAAGAAGAAGAAGAAATAAAATCTTCTGTTCTCGTCCGATCACCGAAGTGAAGCAGCAACGTTAGTACTCAGTTGGGTGAGCGCATGGGAACTCTGGCTGTGTTCATTTTTCGCTTTTTAGTCGCTACTCCTGCCAGCCCTCTTTCCATACCACCTTTCTGTTGTGACAAAGAGACTTCCTTAAGCATTTTAAACGGCCGTAAGAAACGAAACTGCAGTAACTAACTCAGTTTGGAGGAGAATGTGCTAACCCAGTTTGCCAGGAAGTCTCTGAAAACGACAAAACAGTACGAATCGGGCGGTATGCTCCGAAATACGATAGCGCCTATCGTTCTGCAGCGGCGTACAGCTCCAAATTCGATTTGTAATCATAAATTGATTCATTTGTCCTCCCGCAGACGTTTCTCGCGCTTGTGCTGTCAAATGGACCGCGACCCGAGCGGCAGCGAGCGGTAGTCGAGCAAAGTCGGGACAAGTCGGGACGGAAGGGGAGGTGACACGACAGGCGAGAATGCACCGCGCACATTACGCAAATATCTGGAAGCGCGGCGCGTGTCGGGCAGGTGAGAAAGCTTCCGTCGGTCCAGCAGGACACCGCGCGCAGTCCCCCCGCCGCCCGGCCGCGCGCAAGCCCTGCGCCGGATAACAGGAACAAGGTGCGTCGCCAACCAGTGTCGGAGGCCGCACGCACCAAACGAATGACAGGCGGTGCATCCAGCAGCTGTGTTGTGCGTCTCACCTTGGTTCGGCAGTCGCCTATGAGACGCCGAGGCGAGCGCGCAGTCCGCGCCACCTTCGAGGTGGAAAGATACGCTTTGCGTCAAATGTGCCACGGAAAGCGGCGATTGCGTGTGTTGGGAGAAGAGGCGAACGATTCTTCCGTGGCGCGGCTACAGTATAATGACGCCAACGGCCATACCATGTTGAATACACCGGTTCTCGTCCGATCACCGAAGTTAAGCAACATCGGGCCCGGTTAGTACTTGGATGGGTGACCGCCTGGGAACACCGGGTGCTGTTGGCTCTATCTCATTTTTTCATTTTTACGTCGCTGCACCTGCCAGCCCTCTTTTCATACTAACTTTCAGGTGTTGACAAAGATGCTTCCACAAGCATTTGAAACTACTGTATCAAATGTAAGATACGAAATTGCAGTAATGGACTCAGTTTGAGCAAGAATGTGCGAAAGAAGAGTGCTAGAACGCCTCGGAAATAACAACACACTACGAATCGACAGATGAGTTTTGAAATACGTCAGGGCCTACTGTTTTGTAGCAGTGCTAAATTCCGCAAAGTAAATAAACAAAAACAAACAAACAAAAAAGAAGAAGAAGAAGAAGAAATAAAATCTTCTGTTCTCGTCCGATCACCGAAGTGAAGCAGCAACGTTAGTACTCAGTTGGGTGAGCGCATGGGAACTCTGGCTGTGTTCATTTTTCGCTTTTTAGTCGCTACTCCTGCCAGCCCTCTTTCCATACCACCTTTCTGTTGTGACAAAGAGACTTCCTTAAGCATTTTAAACGGCCGTAAGAAACGAAACTGCAGTAACTAACTCAGTTTGGAGGAGAATGTGCTAACCCAGTTTGCCAGGAAGTCTCTGAAAACGACAAAACAGTACGAATCGGGCGGTATGCTCCGAAATACGATAGCGCCTATCGTTCTGCAGCGGCGTACAGCTCCAAATTCGATTTGTAATCATAAATTGATTCATTTGTCCTCCCGCAGACGTTTCTCGCGCTTGTGCTGTCAAATGGACCGCGACCCGAGCGGCAGCGAGCGGCAGTCGAGCAAAGTCGGGACAAGTCGGGACGGAAGGGGAGGTGACACGACAGGCGAGAATGCACCGCGCACATTACGCAAATATCTGGAAGCGCGGCGCGTGTCGGGCAGGTGAGAAAGCTTCCGTCGGTCCAGCAGGACACCGCGCGCAGTCCCCCCGCCGCCCGGCCGCGCGCAAGCCCTGCGCCGGATAACAGGAACAAGGTGCGTCGCCAACCAGTGTCGGAGGCCGCACGCACCAAACGAATGACAGGCGGTGCATCCAGCAGCTGTGTTGTGCGTCTCACCTTGGTTCGGCAGTCGCCTATGAGACGCCGAGGCGAGCGCGCAGTCCGCGCCACCTTCGAGGTGGAAAGATACGCTTTGCGTCAAATGTGCCACGGAAAGCGGCGATTGCGTGTGTTGGGAGAAGAGGCGAACGATTCTTCCGTGGCGCGGCTACAGTATAATGACGCCAACGGCCATACCATGTTGAATACACCGGTTCTCGTCCGATCACCGAAGTTAAGCAACATCGGGCCCGGTTAGTACTTGGATGGGTGACCGCCTGGGAACACCGGGTGCTGTTGGCTCTATCTCATTTTTTCATTTTTACGTCGCTGCACCTGCCAGCCCTCTTTTCATACTAACTTTCAGGTGTTGACAAAGATGCTTCCACAAGCATTTGAAACTACTGTATCAAATGTAAGATACGAAATTGCAGTAATGGACTCAGTTTGAGCAAGAATGTGCGAAAGAAGAGTGCTAGAACGCCTCGGAAATAACAACACACTACGAATCGACAGATGAGTTTTGAAATACGTCAGGGCCTACTGTTTTGTAGCAGTGCTAAATTCCGCAAAGTAAATAAACAAAAACAAACAAACAAAAAAGAAGAAGAAGAAGAAGAAATAAAATCTTCTGTTCTCGTCCGATCACCGAAGTGAAGCAGCAACGTTAGTACTCAGTTGGGTGAGCGCATGGGAACTCTGGCTGTGTTCATTTTTCGCTTTTTAGTCGCTACTCCTGCCAGCCCTCTTTCCATACCACCTTTCTGTTGTGACAAAGAGACTTCCTTAAGCATTTTAAACGGCCGTAAGAAACGAAACTGCAGTAACTAACTCAGTTTGGAGGAGAATGTGCTAACCCAGTTTGCCAGGAAGTCTCTGAAAACGACAAAACAGTACGAATCGGGCGGTATGCTCCGAAATACGATAGCGCCTATCGTTCTGCAGCGGCGTACAGCTCCAAATTCGATTTGTAATCATAAATTGATTCATTTGTCCTCCCGCAGACGTTTCTCGCGCTTGTGCTGTCAAATGGACCGCGACCCGAGCGGCAGCGAGCGGTAGTCGAGCAAAGTCGGGACAAGTCGGGACGGAAGGGGAGGTGACACGACAGGCGAGAATGCACCGCGCACATTACGCAAATATCTGGAAGCGCGGCGCGTGTCGGGCAGGTGAGAAAGCTTCCGTCGGTCCAGCAGGACACCGCGCGCAGTCCCCCCGCCGCCCGGCCGCGCGCAAGCCCTGCGCCGGATAACAGGAACAAGGTGCGTCGCCAACCAGTGTCGGAGGCCGCACGCACCAAACGAATGACAGGCGGTGCATCCAGCAGCTGTGTTGTGCGTCTCACCTTGGTTCGGCAGTCGCCTATGAGACGCCGAGGCGAGCGCGCAGTCCGCGCCACCTTCGAGGTGGAAAGATACGCTTTGCGTCAAATGTGCCACGGAAAGCGGCGATTGCGTGTGTTGGGAGAAGAGGCGAACGATTCTTCCGTGGCGCGGCTACAGTATAATGACGCCAACGGCCATACCATGTTGAATACACCGGTTCTCGTCCGATCACCGAAGTTAAGCAACATCGGGCCCGGTTAGTACTTGGATGGGTGACCGCCTGGGAACACCGGGTGCTGTTGGCTCTATCTCATTTTTTCATTTTTACGTCGCTGCACCTGCCAGCCCTCTTTTCATACTAACTTTCAGGTGTTGACAAAGATGCTTCCACAAGCATTTGAAACTACTGTATCAAATGTAAGATACGAAATTGCAGTAATGGACTCAGTTTGAGCAAGAATGTGCGAAAGAAGAGTGCTAGAACGCCTCGGAAATAACAACACACTACGAATCGACAGATGAGTTTTGAAATACGTCAGGGCCTACTGTTTTGTAGCAGTGCTAAATTCCGCAAAGTAAATAAACAAAAACAAACAAACAAAAAAGAAGAAGAAGAAGAAGAAATAAAATCTTCTGTTCTCGTCCGATCACCGAAGTGAAGCAGCAACGTTAGTACTCAGTTGGGTGAGCGCATGGGAACTCTGGCTGTGTTCATTTTTCGCTTTTTAGTCGCTACTCCTGCCAGCCCTCTTTCCATACCACCTTTCTGTTGTGACAAAGAGACTTCCTTAAGCATTTTAAACGGCCGTAAGAAACGAAACTGCAGTAACTAACTCAGTTTGGAGGAGAATGTGCTAACCCAGTTTGCCAGGAAGTCTCTGAAAACGACAAAACAGTACGAATCGGGCGGTATGCTCCGAAATACGATAGCGCCTATCGTTCTGCAGCGGCGTACAGCTCCAAATTCGATTTGTAATCATAAATTGATTCATTTGTCCTCCCGCAGACGTTTCTCGCGCTTGTGCTGTCAAATGGACCGCGACCCGAGCGGCAGCGAGCGGCAGTCGAGCAAAGTCGGGACAAGTCGGGACGGAAGGGGAGGTGACACGACAGGCGAGAATGCACCGCGCACATTACGCAAATATCTGGAAGCGCGGCGCGTGTCGGGCAGGTGAGAAAGCTTCCGTCGGTCCAGCAGGACACCGCGCGCAGTCCCCCCGCCGCCCGGCCGCGCGCAAGCCCTGCGCCGGATAACAGGAACAAGGTGCGTCGCCAACCAGTGTCGGAGGCCGCACGCACCAAACGAATGACAGGCGGTGCATCCAGCAGCTGTGTTGTGCGTCTCACCTTGGTTCGGCAGTCGCCTATGAGACGCCGAGGCGAGCGCGCAGTCCGCGCCACCTTCGAGGTGGAAAGATACGCTTTGCGTCAAATGTGCCACGGAAAGCGGCGATTGCGTGTGTTGGGAGAAGAGGCGAACGATTCTTCCGTGGCGCGGCTACAGTATAATGACGCCAACGGCCATACCATGTTGAATACACCGGTTCTCGTCCGATCACCGAAGTTAAGCAACATCGGGCCCGGTTAGTACTTGGATGGGTGACCGCCTGGGAACACCGGGTGCTGTTGGCTCTATCTCATTTTTTCATTTTTACGTCGCTGCACCTGCCAGCCCTCTTTTCATACTAACTTTCAGGTGTTGACAAAGATGCTTCCACAAGCATTTGAAACTACTGTATCAAATGTAAGATACGAAATTGCAGTAATGGACTCAGTTTGAGCAAGAATGTGCGAAAGAAGAGTGCTAGAACGCCTCGGAAATAACAACACACTACGAATCGACAGATGAGTTTTGAAATACGTCAGGGCCTACTGTTTTGTAGCAGTGCTAAATTCCGCAAAGTAAATAAACAAAAACAAACAAACAAAAAAGAAGAAGAAGAAGAAGAAATAAAATCTTCTGTTCTCGTCGATCACCGAAGTGAAGCAGCAACGTTAGTACTCAGTTGGGTGAGCGCATGGGAACTCTGGCTGTGTTCATTTTTCGCTTTTTAGTCGCTACTCCTGCCAGCCCTCTTTCCATACCACCTTTCTGTTGTGACAAAGAGACTTCCTTAAGCATTTTAAACGGCCGTAAGAAACGAAACTGCAGTAACTAACTCAGTTTGGAGGAGAATGTGCTAACCCAGTTTGCCAGGAAGTCTCTGAAAACGACAAAACAGTACGAATCGGGCGGTATGCTCCGAAATACGATAGCGCCTATCGTTCTGCAGCGGCGTACAGCTCCAAATTCGATTTGTAATCATAAATTGATTCATTTGTCCTCCCGCAGACGTTTCTCGCGCTTGTGCTGTCAAATGGACCGCGACCCGAGCGGCAGCGAGCGGTAGTCGAGCAAAGTCGGGACAAGTCGGGACGGAAGGGGAGGTGACACGACAGGCGAGAATGCACCGCGCACATTACGCAAATATCTGGAAGCGCGGCGCGTGTCGGGCAGGTGAGAAAGCTTCCGTCGGTCCAGCAGGACACCGCGCGCAGTCCCCCCGCCGCCCGGCCGCGCGCAAGCCCTGCGCCGGATAACAGGAACAAGGTGCGTCGCCAACCAGTGTCGGAGGCCGCACGCACCAAACGAATGACAGGCGGTGCATCCAGCAGCTGTGTTGTGCGTCTCACCTTGGTTCGGCAGTCGCCTATGAGACGCCGAGGCGAGCGCGCAGTCCGCGCCACCTTCGAGGTGGAAAGATACGCTTTGCGTCAAATGTGCCACGGAAAGCGGCGATTGCGTGTGTTGGGAGAAGAGGCGAACGATTCTTCCGTGGCGCGGCTACAGTATAATGACGCCAACGGCCATACCATGTTGAATACACCGGTTCTCGTCCGATCACCGAAGTTAAGCAACATCGGGCCCGGTTAGTACTTGGATGGGTGACCGCCTGGGAACACCGGGTGCTGTTGGCTCTATCTCATTTTTTCATTTTTACGTCGCTGCACCTGCCAGCCCTCTTTTCATACTAACTTTCAGGTGTTGACAAAGATGCTTCCACAAGCATTTGAAACTACTGTATCAAATGTAAGATACGAAATTGCAGTAATGGACTCAGTTTGAGCAAGAATGTGCGAAAGAAGAGTGCTAGAACGCCTCGGAAATAACAACACACTACGAATCGACAGATGAGTTTTGAAATACGTCAGGGCCTACTGTTTTGTAGCAGTGCTAAATTCCGCAAAGTAAATAAACAAAAACAAACAAACAAAAAAGAAGAAGAAGAAGAAGAAATAAAATCTTCTGTTCTCGTCCGATCACCGAAGTGAAGCAGCAACGTTAGTACTCAGTTGGGTGAGCGCATGGGAACTCTGGCTGTGTTCATTTTTCGCTTTTTAGTCGCTACTCCTGCCAGCCCTCTTTCCATACCACCTTTCTGTTGTGACAAAGAGACTTCCTTAAGCATTTTAAACGGCCGTAAGAAACGAAACTGCAGTAACTAACTCAGTTTGGAGGAGAATGTGCTAACCCAGTTTGCCAGGAAGTCTCTGAAAACGACAAAACAGTACGAATCGGGCGGTATGCTCCGAAATACGATAGCGCCTATCGTTCTGCAGCGGCGTACAGCTCCAAATTCGATTTGTAATCATAAATTGATTCATTTGTCCTCCCGCAGACGTTTCTCGCGCTTGTGCTGTCAAATGGACCGCGACCCGAGCGGCAGCGAGCGGTAGTCGAGCAAAGTCGGGACAAGTCGGGACGGAAGGGGAGGTGACACGACAGGCGAGAATGCACCGCGCACATTACGCAAATATCTGGAAGCGCGGCGCGTGTCGGGCAGGTGAGAAAGCTTCCGTCGGTCCAGCAGGACACCGCGCGCAGTCCCCCCGCCGCCCGGCCGCGCGCAAGCCCTGCGCCGGATAACAGGAACAAGGTGCGTCGCCAACCAGTGTCGGAGGCCGCACGCACCAAACGAATGACAGGCGGTGCATCCAGCAGCTGTGTTGTGCGTCTCACCTTGGTTCGGCAGTCGCCTATGAGACGCCGAGGCGAGCGCGCAGTCCGCGCCACCTTCGAGGTGGAAAGATACGCTTTGCGTCAAATGTGCCACGGAAAGCGGCGATTGCGTGTGTTGGGAGAAGAGGCGAACGATTCTTCCGTGGCGCGGCTACAGTATAATGACGCCAACGGCCATACCATGTTGAATACACCGGTTCTCGTCCGATCACCGAAGTTAAGCAACATCGGGCCCGGTTAGTACTTGGATGGGTGACCGCCTGGGAACACCGGGTGCTGTTGGCTCTATCTCATTTTTTCATTTTTACGTCGCTGCACCTGCCAGCCCTCTTTTCATACTAACTTTCAGGTGTTGACAAAGATGCTTCCACAAGCATTTGAAACTACTGTATCAAATGTAAGATACGAAATTGCAGTAATGGACTCAGTTTGAGCAAGAATGTGCGAAAGAAGAGTGCTAGAACGCCTCGGAAATAACAACACACTACGAATCGACAGATGAGTTTTGAAATACGTCAGGGCCTACTGTTTTGTAGCAGTGCTAAATTCCGCAAAGTAAATAAACAAAAACAAACAAACAAAAAAGAAGAAGAAGAAGAAGAAATAAAATCTTCTGTTCTCGTCCGATCACCGAAGTGAAGCAGCAACGTTAGTACTCAGTTGGGTGAGCGCATGGGAACTCTGGCTGTGTTCATTTTTCGCTTTTTAGTCGCTACTCCTGCCAGCCCTCTTTCCATACCACCTTTCTGTTGTGACAAAGAGACTTCCTTAAGCATTTTAAACGGCCGTAAGAAACGAAACTGCAGTAACTAACTCAGTTTGGAGGAGAATGTGCTAACCCAGTTTGCCAGGAAGTCTCTGAAAACGACAAAACAGTACGAATCGGGCGGTATGCTCCGAAATACGATAGCGCCTATCGTTCTGCAGCGGCGTACAGCTCCAAATTCGATTTGTAATCATAAATTGATTCATTTGTCCTCCCGCAGACGTTTCTCGCGCTTGTGCTGTCAAATGGACCGCGACCCGAGCGGCAGCGAGCGGTAGTCGAGCAAAGTCGGGACAAGTCGGGACGGAAGGGGAGGTGACACGACAGGCGAGAATGCACCGCGCACATTACGCAAATATCTGGAAGCGCGGCGCGTGTCGGGCAGGTGAGAAAGCTTCCGTCGGTCCAGCAGGACACCGCGCGCAGTCCCCCCGCCGCCCGGCCGCGCGCAAGCCCTGCGCCGGATAACAGGAACAAGGTGCGTCGCCAACCAGTGTCGGAGGCCGCACGCACCAAACGAATGACAGGCGGTGCATCCAGCAGCTGTGTTGTGCGTCTCACCTTGGTTCGGCAGTCGCCTATGAGACGCCGAGGCGAGCGCGCAGTCCGCGCCACCTTCGAGGTGGAAAGATACGCTTTGCGTCAAATGTGCCACGGAAAGCGGCGATTGCGTGTGTTGGGAGAAGAGGCGAACGATTCTTCCGTGGCGCGGCTACAGTATAATGACGCCAACGGCCATACCATGTTGAATACACCGGTTCTCGTCCGATCACCGAAGTTAAGCAACATCGGGCCCGGTTAGTACTTGGATGGGTGACCGCCTGGGAACACCGGGTGCTGTTGGCTCTATCTCATTTTTTCATTTTTACGTCGCTGCACCTGCCAGCCCTCTTTTCATACTAACTTTCAGGTGTTGACAAAGATGCTTCCACAAGCATTTGAAACTACTGTATCAAATGTAAGATACGAAATTGCAGTAATGGACTCAGTTTGAGCAAGAATGTGCGAAAGAAGAGTGCTAGAACGCCTCGGAAATAACAACACACTACGAATCGACAGATGAGTTTTGAAATACGTCAGGGCCTACTGTTTTGTAGCAGTGCTAAATTCCGCAAAGTAAATAAACAAAAACAAACAAACAAAAAAGAAGAAGAAGAAGAAGAAATAAAATCTTCTGTTCTCGTCCGATCACCGAAGTGAAGCAGCAACGTTAGTACTCAGTTGGGTGAGCGCATGGGAACTCTGGCTGTGTTCATTTTTCGCTTTTTAGTCGCTACTCCTGCCAGCCCTCTTTCCATACCACCTTTCTGTTGTGACAAAGAGACTTCCTTAAGCATTTTAAACGGCCGTAAGAAACGAAACTGCAGTAACTAACTCAGTTTGGAGGAGAATGTGCTAACCCAGTTTGCCAGGAAGTCTCTGAAAACGACAAAACAGTACGAATCGGGCGGTATGCTCCGAAATACGATAGCGCCTATCGTTCTGCAGCGGCGTACAGCTCCAAATTCGATTTGTAATCATAAATTGATTCATTTGTCCTCCCGCAGACGTTTCTCGCGCTTGTGCTGTCAAATGGACCGCGACCCGAGCGGCAGCGAGCGGTAGTCGAGCAAAGTCGGGACAAGTCGGGACGGAAGGGGAGGTGACACGACAGGCGAGAATGCACCGCGCACATTACGCAAATATCTGGAAGCGCGGCGCGTGTCGGGCAGGTGAGAAAGCTTCCGTCGGTCCAGCAGGACACCGCGCGCAGTCCCCCCGCCGCCCGGCCGCGCGCAAGCCCTGCGCCGGATAACAGGAACAAGGTGCGTCGCCAACCAGTGTCGGAGGCCGCACGCACCAAACGAATGACAGGCGGTGCATCCAGCAGCTGTGTTGTGCGTCTCACCTTGGTTCGGCAGTCGCCTATGAGACGCCGAGGCGAGCGCGCAGTCCGCGCCACCTTCGAGGTGGAAAGATACGCTTTGCGTCAAATGTGCCACGGAAAGCGGCGATTGCGTGTGTTGGGAGAAGAGGCGAACGATTCTTCCGTGGCGCGGCTACAGTATAATGACGCCAACGGCCATACCATGTTGAATACACCGGTTCTCGTCCGATCACCGAAGTTAAGCAACATCGGGCCCGGTTAGTACTTGGATGGGTGACCGCCTGGGAACACCGGGTGCTGTTGGCTCTATCTCATTTTTTCATTTTTACGTCGCTGCACCTGCCAGCCCTCTTTTCATACTAACTTTCAGGTGTTGACAAAGATGCTTCCACAAGCATTTGAAACTACTGTATCAAATGTAAGATACGAAATTGCAGTAATGGACTCAGTTTGAGCAAGAATGTGCGAAAGAAGAGTGCTAGAACGCCTCGGAAATAACAACACACTACGAATCGACAGATGAGTTTTGAAATACGTCAGGGCCTACTGTTTTGTAGCAGTGCTAAATTCCGCAAAGTAAATAAACAAAAACAAACAAACAAAAAAGAAGAAGAAGAAGAAGAAATAAAATCTTCTGTTCTCGTCCGATCACCGAAGTGAAGCAGCAACGTTAGTACTCAGTTGGGTGAGCGCATGGGAACTCTGGCTGTGTTCATTTTTCGCTTTTTAGTCGCTACTCCTGCCAGCCCTCTTTCCATACCACCTTTCTGTTGTGACAAAGAGACTTCCTTAAGCATTTTAAACGGCCGTAAGAAACGAAACTGCAGTAACTAACTCAGTTTGGAGGAGAATGTGCTAACCCAGTTTGCCAGGAAGTCTCTGAAAACGACAAAACAGTACGAATCGGGCGGTATGCTCCGAAATACGATAGCGCCTATCGTTCTGCAGCGGCGTACAGCTCCAAATTCGATTTGTAATCATAAATTGATTCATTTGTCCTCCCGCAGACGTTTCTCGCGCTTGTGCTGTCAAATGGACCGCGACCCGAGCGGCAGCGAGCGGCAGTCGAGCAAAGTCGGGACAAGTCGGGACGGAAGGGGAGGTGACACGACAGGCGAGAATGCACCGCGCACATTACGCAAATATCTGGAAGCGCGGCGCGTGTCGGGCAGGTGAGAAAGCTTCCGTCGGTCCAGCAGGACACCGCGCGCAGTCCCCCCGCCGCCCGGCCGCGCGCAAGCCCTGCGCCGGATAACAGGAACAAGGTGCGTCGCCAACCAGTGTCGGAGGCCGCACGCACCAAACGAATGACAGGCGGTGCATCCAGCAGCTGTGTTGTGCGTCTCACCTTGGTTCGGCAGTCGCCTATGAGACGCCGAGGCGAGCGCGCAGTCCGCGCCACCTTCGAGGTGGAAAGATACGCTTTGCGTCAAATGTGCCACGGAAAGCGGCGATTGCGTGTGTTGGGAGAAGAGGCGAACGATTCTTCCGTGGCGCGGCTACAGTATAATGACGCCAACGGCCATACCATGTTGAATACACCGGTTCTCGTCCGATCACCGAAGTTAAGCAACATCGGGCCCGGTTAGTACTTGGATGGGTGACCGCCTGGGAACACCGGGTGCTGTTGGCTCTATCTCATTTTTTCATTTTTACGTCGCTGCACCTGCCAGCCCTCTTTTCATACTAACTTTCAGGTGTTGACAAAGATGCTTCCACAAGCATTTGAAACTACTGTATCAAATGTAAGATACGAAATTGCAGTAATGGACTCAGTTTGAGCAAGAATGTGCGAAAGAAGAGTGCTAGAACGCCTCGGAAATAACAACACACTACGAATCGACAGATGAGTTTTGAAATACGTCAGGGCCTACTGTTTTGTAGCAGTGCTAAATTCCGCAAAGTAAATAAACAAAAACAAACAAACAAAAAAGAAGAAGAAGAAGAAGAAATAAAATCTTCTGTTCTCGTCCGATCACCGAAGTGAAGCAGCAACGTTAGTACTCAGTTGGGTGAGCGCATGGGAACTCTGGCTGTGTTCATTTTTCGCTTTTTAGTCGCTACTCCTGCCAGCCCTCTTTCCATACCACCTTTCTGTTGTGACAAAGAGACTTCCTTAAGCATTTTAAACGGCCGTAAGAAACGAAACTGCAGTAACTAACTCAGTTTGGAGGAGAATGTGCTAACCCAGTTTGCCAGGAAGTCTCTGAAAACGACAAAACAGTACGAATCGGGCGGTATGCTCCGAAATACGATAGCGCCTATCGTTCTGCAGCGGCGTACAGCTCCAAATTCGATTTGTAATCATAAATTGATTCATTTGTCCTCCCGCAGACGTTTCTCGCGCTTGTGCTGTCAAATGGACCGCGACCCGAGCGGCAGCGAGCGGTAGTCGAGCAAAGTCGGGACAAGTCGGGACGGAA
>NW_026047700.1:0-45122 GCF_023864345.2 Schistocerca serialis cubense | reverse complement strand
GCCTGGGAACTCTGGCTGTGTTCATTTTTCGCTTTTTAGTCGCTACTCCTGCCAGCCCTCTTTCCGTACTACCTTTCTGTTGTGACAAAGAGACTTCCTTAAGCATTTTAAACGGTCGTAAGAAACGAAACTGCAGTAACTAACTCAGTTTGAAGGAGAATGTGCTAACCAAGTTTGCCAGGAAGTCTTTGAAAACGACAAAACAGTACGAATCGGGCCGGTATGCTCCGAAATACGATAGCGCCTATCGCTCTGCAGCGGCGTACAGCTCCAAATTCGATTTGTAATCATACATTGATTCATTTGTCCTCCCGCAGACGTTTCTCGCGCTTGTGCTGTCAAATGGACCGCGACCCGAGCGGCAGCGAGCGGCAGTCGAGCAAAGTCGGGACAAGTCGGGACGGAAGGGGGGGACAGGCGAGAATGCACCGCGCAAATTACGCAAATATCTGGAAGCGCGGCGCGTGTCAGGCAGGTGAGAAAGCTTCCGTCGGTCCAGCAGGACACCGCGCGCAGTCCCCCCCGCCGCCCGGCCGCGCGCAAGCCCTGCGCCGGATAACAGGAACAAGGTGCGTCGCCAGCCAGTGTCGGAGGCCGCACGCACCAAACGAATGACAGGCGGTGCATCCAGCAGCTGTGTTGTGCGCCTCACCTTGGTTCGGCAGTCGCCTATGAGACGCCGAGGCGAGCGCGCACTCCGCGCCACCTTCGAGGTGGAAAGACATGCTTTGCGTCAAATGTGCCACGGAAAGCGGCGATTGCGTGTGTTGGGAGAAGAGGGCGAACGCTTCTTCTGTGGCGCGGCTACAGTATAAGGACGCCAACGGCCATACCATGTTGAATACACCGGTTCTCGTCCGATCACCGAAGTTAAGCAACATCGGGCCCGGTTAGTACTTGGATGGGTGACCGCCTGGGAACACCGGGTGCTGTTGGCTCTATCTCATTTTTTCATTTTTACGTCGCTGCACCTGCCAGCCCTCTTTTCATACTAACTTTCAGGTGTTGGCAAAGATGCTTCCACAAGCATTTTAAACTACTGTATCAAACGTAAGATACGAAATTGCAGTAATGAACTCAGTTTGAGCAAGAATGTGCGAAAGAAGAGTGCTAGAACGCCTCGGAAATAACAACACACTACGAATCGACAGATGAGTTTTGAAATACGTCAGGGCCTACTGTTTTGTAGCGGTGCTAAAGTCCGCAAAGTAAATAAACAAAAACAAACAAACAAAAAAAAGAAGAAGAAGAAGAAGAAGAAGAAGAAGAAATAAAATCTTCTGTTCTCGTCCGATCACCGAAGTGAAGCAGCAACGTTAGTACTCGGAAGGGTGAGCGCCTGGGAACTCTGGCTGTGTTCATTTTTCGCTTTTTAGTCGCTACTCCTGCCAGCCCTCTTTCCGTACTACCTTTCTGTTGTGACAAAGAGACTTCCTTAAGCATTTTAAACGGTCGTAAGAAACGAAACTGCAGTAACTAACTCAGTTTGAAGGAGAATGTGCTAACCAAGTTTGCCAGGAAGTCTTTGAAAACGACAAAACAGTACGAATCGGGCGGTATGCTCCGAAATACGATAGCGCCTATCGCTCTGCAGCGGCGTACAGCTCCAAATTCGATTTGTAATCATACATTGATTCATTTGTCCTCCCGCAGACGTTTCTCGCGCTTGTGCTGTCAAATGGACCGCGACCCGAGCGGCAGCGAGCGGCAGTCGAGCAAAGTCGGGACAAGTCGGGACGGAAGGGGGGGACAGGCGAGAATGCACCGCGCAAATTACGCAAATATCTGGAAGCGCGGCGCGTGTCAGGCAGGTGAGAAAGCTTCCGTCGGTCCAGCAGGACACCGCGCGCAGTCCCCCCGCCCGCCCGGCCGCGCGCAAGCCCTGCGCCGGATAACAGGAACAAGGTGCGTCGCCAGCCAGTGTCGGAGGCCGCACGCACCAAACGAATGACAGGCGGTGCATCCAGCAGCTGTGTTGTGCGCCTCACCTTGGTTCGGCAGTCGCCTATGAGACGCCGAGGCGAGCGCGCACTCCGCGCCACCTTCGAGGTGGAAAGACATGCTTTGCGTCAAATGTGCCACGGAAAGCGGCGATTGCGTGTGTTGGGAGAAGAGGCGAACGCTTCTTCTGTGGCGCGGCTACAGTATAAGGACGCCAACGGCCATACCATGTTGAATACACCGGTTCTCGTCCGATCACCGAAGTTAAGCAACATCGGGCCCGGTTAGTACTTGGATGGGTGACCGCCTGGGAACACCGGGTGCTGTTGGCTCTATCTCATTTTTTCATTTTTACGTCGCTGCACCTGCCAGCCCTCTTTTCATACTAACTTTCAGGTGTTGGCAAAGATGCTTCCACAAGCATTTTAAACTACTGTATCAAACGTAAGATACGAAATTGCAGTAATGAACTCAGTTTGAGCAAGAATGTGCGAAAGAAGAGTGCTAGAACGCCTCGGAAATAACAACACACTACGAATCGACAGATGAGTTTTGAAATACGTCAGGGCCTACTGTTTTGTAGCGGTGCTAAAGTCCGCAAAGTAAATAAACAAAAACAAACAAACAAAAAAAGAAGAAGAAGAAGAAGAAGAAGAAGAAGAAATAAAATCTTCTGTTCTCGTCCGATCACCGAAGTGAAGCAGCAACGTTAGTACTCGGAAGGGTGAGCGCCTGGGAACTCTGGCTGTGTTCATTTTTCGCTTTTTAGTCGCTACTCCTGCCAGCCCTCTTTCCGTACTACCTTTCTGTTGTGACAAAGAGACTTCCTTAAGCATTTTAAACGGTCGTAAGAAACGAAACTGCAGTAACTAACTCAGTTTGAAGGAGAATGTGCTAACCAAGTTTGCCAGGAAGTCTTTGAAAACGACAAAACAGTACGAATCGGGCGGTATGCTCCGAAATACGATAGCGCCTATCGCTCTGCAGCGGCGTACAGCTCCAAATTCGATTTGTAATCATACATTGATTCATTTGTCCTCCCGCAGACGTTTCTCGCGCTTGTGCTGTCAAATGGACCGCGACCCGAGCGGCAGCGAGCGGCAGTCGAGCAAAGTCGGGACAAGTCGGGACGGAAGGGGGGGACAGGCGAGAATGCACCGCGCAAATTACGCAAATATCTGGAAGCGCGGCGCGTGTCAGGCAGGTGAGAAAGCTTCCGTCGGTCCAGCAGGACACCGCGCGCAGTCCCCCCGCCGCCCGGCCGCGCGCAAGCCCTGCGCCGGATAACAGGAACAAGGTGCGTCGCCAGCCAGTGTCGGAGGCCGCACGCACCAAACGAATGACAGGCGGTGCATCCAGCAGCTGTGTTGTGCGCCTCACCTTGGTTCGGCAGTCGCCTATGAGACGCCGAGGCGAGCGCGCACTCCGCGCCACCTTCGAGGTGGAAAGACATGCTTTGCGTCAAATGTGCCACGGAAAGCGGCGATTGCGTGTGTTGGGAGAAGAGGCGAACGCTTCTTCTGTGGCGCGGCTACAGTATAAGGACGCCAACGGCCATACCATGTTGAATACACCGGTTCTCGTCCGATCACCGAAGTTAAGCAACATCGGGCCCGGTTAGTACTTGGATGGGTGACCGCCTGGGAACACCGGGTGCTGTTGGCTCTATCTCATTTTTTCATTTTTACGTCGCTGCACCTGCCAGCCCTCTTTTCATACTAACTTTCAGGTGTTGGCAAAGATGCTTCCACAAGCATTTTAAACTACTGTATCAAACGTAAGATACGAAATTGCAGTAATGAACTCAGTTTGAGCAAGAATGTGCGAAAGAAGAGTGCTAGAACGCCTCGGAAATAACAACACACTACGAATCGACAGATGAGTTTTGAAATACGTCAGGGCCTACTGTTTTGTAGCGGTGCTAAAGTCCGCAAAGTAAATAAACAAAAACAAACAAACAAAAAAAAGAAGAAGAAGAAGAAGAAGAAGAAGAAGAAATAAAATCTTCTGTTCTCGTCCGATCACCGAAGTGAAGCAGCAACGTTAGTACTCGGAAGGGTGAGCGCCTGGGAACTCTGGCTGTGTTCATTTTTCGCTTTTTAGTCGCTACTCCTGCCAGCCCTCTTTCCGTACTACCTTTCTGTTGTGACAAAGAGGACTTCCTTAAGCATTTTAAACGGTCGTAAGAAACGAAACTGCAGTAACTAACTCAGTTTGAAGGAGAATGTGCTAACCAAGTTTGCCAGGAAGTCTTTGAAAACGACAAAACAGTACGAATCGGGCGGTATGCTCCGAAATACGATAGCGCCTATCGCTCTGCAGCGGCGTACAGCTCCAAATTCGATTTGTAATCATACATTGATTCATTTGTCCTCCCGCAGACGTTTCTCGCGCTTGTGCTGTCAAATGGACCGCGACCCGAGCGGCAGCGAGCGGCAGTCGAGCAAAGTCGGGACAAGTCGGGACGGAAGGGGGGGACAGGCGAGAATGCACCGCGCAAATTACGCAAATATCTGGAAGCGCGGCGCGTGTCAGGCAGGTGAGAAAGCTTCCGTCGGTCCAGCAGGACACCGCGCGCAGTCCCCCCGCCGCCCGGCCGCGCGCAAGCCCTGCGCCGGATAACAGGAACAAGGTGCGTCGCCAGCCCAGTGTCGGAGGCCGCACGCACCAAACGAATGACAGGCGGTGCATCCAGCAGCTGTGTTGTGCGCCTCACCTTGGTTCGGCAGTCGCCTATGAGACGCCGAGGCGAGCGCGCACTCCGCGCCACCTTCGAGGTGGAAAGACATGCTTTGCGTCAAATGTGCCACGGAAAGCGGCGATTGCGTGTGTTGGGAGAAGAGGCGAACGCTTCTTCTGTGGCGCGGCTACAGTATAAGGACGCCAACGGCCATACCATGTTGAATACACCGGTTCTCGTCCGATCACCGAAGTTAAGCAACATCGGGCCCGGTTAGTACTTGGATGGGTGACCGCCTGGGAACACCGGGTGCTGTTGGCTCTATCTCATTTTTTCATTTTTACGTCGCTGCACCTGCCAGCCCTCTTTTCATACTAACTTTCAGGTGTTGGCAAAGATGCTTCCACAAGCATTTTAAACTACTGTATCAAACGTAAGATACGAAATTGCAGTAATGAACTCAGTTTGAGCAAGAATGTGCGAAAGAAGAGTGCTAGAACGCCTCGGAAATAACAACACACTACGAATCGACAGATGAGTTTTGAAATACGTCAGGGCCTACTGTTTTGTAGCGGTGCTAAAGTCCGCAAAGTAAATAAACAAAAACAAACAAACAAAAAAAGAAGAAGAAGAAGAAGAAGAAGAAGAAGAAATAAAATCTTCTGTTCTCGTCCGATCACCGAAGTGAAGCAGCAACGTTAGTACTCGGAAGGGTGAGCGCCTGGGAACTCTGGCTGTGTTCATTTTTCGCTTTTTAGTCGCTACTCCTGCCAGCCCTCTTTCCGTACTACCTTTCTGTTGTGACAAAGAGACTTCCTTAAGCATTTTAAACGGTCGTAAGAAACGAAACTGCAGTAACTAACTCAGTTTGAAGGAGAATGTGCTAACCAAGTTTGCCAGGAAGTCTTTGAAAACGACAAAACAGTACGAATCGGGCGGTATGCTCCGAAATACGATAGCGCCTATCGCTCTGCAGCGGCGTACAGCTCCAAATTCGATTTGTAATCATACATTGATTCATTTGTCCTCCCGCAGACGTTTCTCGCGCTTGTGCTGTCAAATGGACCGCGACCCGAGCGGCAGCGAGCGGCAGTCGAGCAAAGTCGGGACAAGTCGGGACGGAAGGGGGGGACAGGCGAGAATGCACCGCGCAAATTACGCAAATATCTGGAAGCGCGGCGCGTGTCAGGCAGGTGAGAAAGCTTCCGTCGGTCCAGCAGGACACCGCGCGCAGTCCCCCCGCCGCCCGGCCGCGCGCAAGCCCTGCGCCGGATAACAGGAACAAGGTGCGTCGCCAGCCAGTGTCGGAGGCCGCACGCACCAAACGAATGACAGGCGGTGCATCCAGCAGCTGTGTTGTGCGCCTCACCTTGGTTCGGCAGTCGCCTATGAGACGCCGAGGCGAGCGCGCACTCCGCGCCACCTTCGAGGTGGAAAGACATGCTTTGCGTCAAATGTGCCACGGAAAGCGGCGATTGCGTGTGTTGGGAGAAGAGGCGAACGCTTCTTCTGTGGCGCGGCTACAGTATAAGGACGCCAACGGCCATACCATGTTGAATACACCGGTTCTCGTCCGATCACCGAAGTTAAGCAACATCGGGCCCGGTTAGTACTTGGATGGGTGACCGCCTGGGAACACCGGGTGCTGTTGGCTCTATCTCATTTTTTCATTTTTACGTCGCTGCACCTGCCAGCCCTCTTTTCATACTAACTTTCAGGTGTTGGCAAAGATGCTTCCACAAGCATTTTAAACTACTGTATCAAACGTAAGATACGAAATTGCAGTAATGAACTCAGTTTGAGCAAGAATGTGCGAAAGAAGAGTGCTAGAACGCCTCGGAAATAACAACACACTACGAATCGACAGATGAGTTTTGAAATACGTCAGGGCCTACTGTTTTGTAGCGGTGCTAAAGTCCGCAAAGTAAATAAACAAAAACAAACAAACAAAAAAAAGAAGAAGAAGAAGAAGAAGAAATAAAATCTTCTGTTCTCGTCCGATCACCGAAGTGAAGCAGCAACGTTAGTACTCGGAAGGGTGAGCGCCTGGGAACTCTGGCTGTGTTCATTTTTCGCTTTTTAGTCGCTACTCCTGCCAGCCCTCTTTCCGTACTACCTTTCTGTTGTGACAAAGAGACTTCCTTAAGCATTTTAAACGGTCGTAAGAAACGAAACTGCAGTAACTAACTCAGTTTGAAGGAGAATGTGCTAACCAAGTTTGCCAGGAAGTCTTTGAAAACGACAAAACAGTACGAATCGGGCGGTATGCTCCGAAATACGATAGCGCCTATCGCTCTGCAGCGGCGTACAGCTCCAAATTCGATTTGTAATCATACATTGATTCATTTGTCCTCCCGCAGACGTTTCTCGCGCTTGTGCTGTCAAATGGACCGCGACCCGAGCGGCAGCGAGCGGCAGTCGAGCAAAGTCGGGACAAGTCGGGACGGAAGGGGGGGGACAGGCGAGAATGCACCGCGCAAATTACGCAAATATCTGGAAGCGCGGCGCGTGTCAGGCAGGTGAGAAAGCTTCCGTCGGTCCAGCAGGACACCGCGCGCAGTCCCCCCGCCGCCCGGCCGCGCGCAAGCCCTGCGCCGGATAACAGGAACAAGGTGCGTCGCCAGCCAGTGTCGGAGGCCGCACGCACCAAACGAATGACAGGCGGTGCATCCAGCAGCTGTGTTGTGCGCCTCACCTTGGTTCGGCAGTCGCCTATGAGACGCCGAGGCGAGCGCGCACTCCGCGCCACCTTCGAGGTGGAAAGACATGCTTTGCGTCAAATGTGCCACGGAAAGCGGCGATTGCGTGTGTTGGGAGAAGAGGCGAACGCTTCTTCTGTGGCGCGGCTACAGTATAAGGACGCCAACGGCCATACCATGTTGAATACACCGGTTCTCGTCCGATCACCGAAGTTAAGCAACATCGGGCCCGGTTAGTACTTGGATGGGTGACCGCCTGGGAACACCGGGTGCTGTTGGCTCTATCTCATTTTTTCATTTTTACGTCGCTGCACCTGCCAGCCCTCTTTTCATACTAACTTTCAGGTGTTGGCAAAGATGCTTCCACAAGCATTTTAAAACTACTGTATCAAACGTAAGATACGAAATTGCAGTAATGAACTCAGTTTGAGCAAGAATGTGCGAAAGAAGAGTGCTAGAACGCCTCGGAAATAACAACACACTACGAATCGACAGATGAGTTTTGAAATACGTCAGGGCCTACTGTTTTGTAGCGGTGCTAAAGTCCGCAAAGTAAATAAACAAAAACAAACAAACAAAAAAAAGAAGAAGAAGAAGAAGAAGAAATAAAATCTTCTGTTCTCGTCCGATCACCGAAGTGAAGCAGCAACGTTAGTACTCGGAAGGGTGAGCGCCTGGGAACTCTGGCTGTGTTCATTTTTCGCTTTTTAGTCGCTACTCCTGCCAGCCCTCTTTCCGTACTACCTTTCTGTTGTGACAAAGAGACTTCCTTAAGCATTTTAAACGGTCGTAAGAAACGAAACTGCAGTAACTAACTCAGTTTGAAGGAGAATGTGCTAACCAAGTTTGCCAGGAAGTCTTTGAAAACGACAAAACAGTACGAATCGGGCGGTATGCTCCGAAATACGATAGCGCCTATCGCTCTGCAGCGGCGTACAGCTCCAAATTCGATTTGTAATCATACATTGATTCATTTGTCCTCCCGCAGACGTTTCTCGCGCTTGTGCTGTCAAATGGACCGCGACCCGAGCGGCAGCGAGCGGCAGTCGAGCAAAGTCGGGACAAGTCGGGACGGAAGGGGGGGACAGGCGAGAATGCACCGCGCAAATTACGCAAATATCTGGAAGCGCGGCGCGTGTCAGGCAGGTGAGAAAGCTTCCGTCGGTCCAGCAGGACACCGCGCGCAGTCCCCCCGCCGCCCGGCCGCGCGCAAGCCCTGCGCCGGATAACAGGAACAAGGTGCGTCGCCAGCCAGTGTCGGAGGCCGCACGCACCAAACGAATGACAGGCGGTGCATCCAGCAGCTGTGTTGTGCGCCTCACCTTGGTTCGGCAGTCGCCTATGAGACGCCGAGGCGAGCGCGCACTCCGCGCCACCTTCGAGGTGGAAAGACATGCTTTGCGTCAAATGTGCCACGGAAAGCGGCGATTGCGTGTGTTGGGAGAAGAGGCGAACGCTTCTTCTGTGGCGCGGCTACAGTATAAGGACGCCAACGGCCATACCATGTTGAATACACCGGTTCTCGTCCGATCACCGAAGTTAAGCAACATCGGGCCCGGTTAGTACTTGGATGGGTGACCGCCTGGGAACACCGGGTGCTGTTGGCTCTATCTCATTTTTTCATTTTTACGTCGCTGCACCTGCCAGCCCTCTTTTCATACTAACTTTCAGGTGTTGGCAAAGATGCTTCCACAAGCATTTTAAACTACTGTATCAAACGTAAGATACGAAATTGCAGTAATGAACTCAGTTTGAGCAAGAATGTGCGAAAGAAGAGTGCTAGAACGCCTCGGAAATAACAACACACTACGAATCGACAGATGAGTTTTGAAATACGTCAGGGCCTACTGTTTTGTAGCGGTGCTAAAGTCCGCAAAGTAAATAAACAAAAACAAACAAACAAAAAAAAGAAGAAGAAGAAGAAGAAGAAATAAAATCTTCTGTTCTCGTCCGATCACCGAAGTGAAGCAGCAACGTTAGTACTCGGAAGGGTGAGCGCCTGGGAACTCTGGCTGTGTTCATTTTTCGCTTTTTAGTCGCTACTCCTGCCAGCCCTCTTTCCGTACTACCTTTCTGTTGTGACAAAGAGACTTCCTTAAGCATTTTAAACGGTCGTAAGAAACGAAACTGCAGTAACTAACTCAGTTTGAAGGAGAATGTGCTAACCAAGTTTGCCAGGAAGTCTTTGAAAACGACAAAACAGTACGAATCGGGCGGTATGCTCCGAAATACGATAGCGCCTATCGCTCTGCAGCGGCGTACAGCTCCAAATTCGATTTGTAATCATACATTGATTCATTTGTCCTCCCGCAGACGTTTCTCGCGCTTGTGCTGTCAAATGGACCGCGACCCGAGCGGCAGCGAGCGGCAGTCGAGCAAAGTCGGGACAAGTCGGGACGGAAGGGGGGGACAGGCGAGAATGCACCGCGCAAATTACGCAAATATCTGGAAGCGCGGCGCGTGTCAGGCAGGTGAGAAAGCTTCCGTCGGTCCAGCAGGACACCGCGCGCAGTCCCCCCGCCGCCCGGCCGCGCGCAAGCCCTGCGCCGGATAACAGGAACAAGGTGCGTCGCCAGCCAGTGTCGGAGGCCGCACGCACCAAACGAATGACAGGCGGTGCATCCAGCAGCTGTGTTGTGCGCCTCACCTTGGTTCGGCAGTCGCCTATGAGACGCCGAGGCGAGCGCGCACTCCGCGCCACCTTCGAGGTGGAAAGACATGCTTTGCGTCAAATGTGCCACGGAAAGCGGCGATTGCGTGTGTTGGGAGAAGAGGCGAACGCTTCTTCTGTGGCGCGGCTACAGTATAAGGACGCCAACGGCCATACCATGTTGAATACACCGGTTCTCGTCCGATCACCGAAGTTAAGCAACATCGGGCCCGGTTAGTACTTGGATGGGTGACCGCCTGGGAACACCGGGTGCTGTTGGCTCTATCTCATTTTTTCATTTTTACGTCGCTGCACCTGCCAGCCCTCTTTTCATACTAACTTTCAGGTGTTGGCAAAGATGCTTCCACAAGCATTTTAAACTACTGTATCAAACGTAAGATACGAAATTGCAGTAATGAACTCAGTTTGAGCAAGAATGTGCGAAAGAAGAGTGCTAGAACGCCTCGGAAATAACAACACACTACGAATCGACAGATGAGTTTTGAAATACGTCAGGGCCTACTGTTTTGTAGCGGTGCTAAAGTCCGCAAAGTAAATAAACAAAAACAAACAAACAAAAAAAAGAAGAAGAAGAAGAAGAAGAAATAAAATCTTCTGTTCTCGTCCGATCACCGAAGTGAAGCAGCAACGTTAGTACTCGGAAGGGTGAGCGCCTGGGAACTCTGGCTGTGTTCATTTTTCGCTTTTTAGTCGCTACTCCTGCCAGCCCTCTTTCCGTACTACCTTTCTGTTGTGACAAAGAGACTTCCTTAAGCATTTTAAACGGTCGTAAGAAACGAAACTGCAGTAACTAACTCAGTTTGAAGGAGAATGTGCTAACCAAGTTTGCCAGGAAGTCTTTGAAAACGACAAAACAGTACGAATCGGGCGGTATGCTCCGAAATACGATAGCGCCTATCGCTCTGCAGCGGCGTACAGCTCCAAATTCGATTTGTAATCATACATTGATTCATTTGTCCTCCCGCAGACGTTTCTCGCGCTTGTGCTGTCAAATGGACCGCGACCCGAGCGGCAGCGAGCGGCAGTCGAGCAAAGTCGGGACAAGTCGGGACGGAAGGGGGGGACAGGCGAGAATGCACCGCGCAAATTACGCAAATATCTGGAAGCGCGGCGCGTGTCAGGCAGGTGAGAAAGCTTCCGTCGGTCCAGCAGGACACCGCGCGCAGTCCCCCCGCCGCCCGGCCGCGCGCAAGCCCTGCGCCGGATAACAGGAACAAGGTGCGTCGCCAGCCAGTGTCGGAGGCCGCACGCACCAAACGAATGACAGGCGGTGCATCCAGCAGCTGTGTTGTGCGCCTCACCTTGGTTCGGCAGTCGCCTATGAGACGCCGAGGCGAGCGCGCACTCCGCGCCACCTTCGAGGTGGAAAGACATGCTTTGCGTCAAATGTGCCACGGAAAGCGGCGATTGCGTGTGTTGGGAGAAGAGGCGAACGCTTCTTCTGTGGCGCGGCTACAGTATAAGGACGCCAACGGCCATACCATGTTGAATACACCGGTTCTCGTCCGATCACCGAAGTTAAGCAACATCGGGCCCGGTTAGTACTTGGATGGGTGACCGCCTGGGAACACCGGGTGCTGTTGGCTCTATCTCATTTTTTCATTTTTACGTCGCTGCACCTGCCAGCCCTCTTTTCATACTAACTTTCAGGTGTTGGCAAAGATGCTTCCACAAGCATTTTAAACTACTGTATCAAACGTAAGATACGAAATTGCAGTAATGAACTCAGTTTGAGCAAGAATGTGCGAAAGAAGAGTGCTAGAACGCCTCGGAAATAACAACACACTACGAATCGACAGATGAGTTTTGAAATACGTCAGGGCCTACTGTTTTGTAGCGGTGCTAAAGTCCGCAAAGTAAATAAACAAAAACAAACAAACAAAAAAAAGAAGAAGAAGAAGAAGAAGAAATAAAATCTTCTGTTCTCGTCCGATCACCGAAGTGAAGCAGCAACGTTAGTACTCGGAAGGGTGAGCGCCTGGGAACTCTGGCTGTGTTCATTTTTCGCTTTTTAGTCGCTACTCCTGCCAGCCCTCTTTCCGTACTACCTTTCTGTTGTGACAAAGAGACTTCCTTAAGCATTTTAAACGGTCGTAAGAAACGAAACTGCAGTAACTAACTCAGTTTGAAGGAGAATGTGCTAACCAAGTTTGCCAGGAAGTCTTTGAAAACGACAAAACAGTACGAATCGGGCGGTATGCTCCGAAATACGATAGCGCCTATCGCTCTGCAGCGGCGTACAGCTCCAAATTCGATTTGTAATCATACATTGATTCATTTGTCCTCCCGCAGACGTTTCTCGCGCTTGTGCTGTCAAATGGACCGCGACCCGAGCGGCAGCGAGCGGCAGTCGAGCAAAGTCGGGACAAGTCGGGACGGAAGGGGGGGACAGGCGAGAATGCACCGCGCAAATTACGCAAATATCTGGAAGCGCGGCGCGTGTCAGGCAGGTGAGAAAGCTTCCGTCGGTCCAGCAGGACACCGCGCGCAGTCCCCCCGCCGCCCGGCCGCGCGCAAGCCCTGCGCCGGATAACAGGAACAAGGTGCGTCGCCAGCCAGTGTCGGAGGCCGCACGCACCAAACGAATGACAGGCGGTGCATCCAGCAGCTGTGTTGTGCGCCTCACCTTGGTTCGGCAGTCGCCTATGAGACGCCGAGGCGAGCGCGCACTCCGCGCCACCTTCGAGGTGGAAAGACATGCTTTGCGTCAAATGTGCCACGGAAAGCGGCGATTGCGTGTGTTGGGAGAAGAGGCGAACGCTTCTTCTGTGGCGCGGCTACAGTATAAGGACGCCAACGGCCATACCATGTTGAATACACCGGTTCTCGTCCGATCACCGAAGTTAAGCAACATCGGGCCCGGTTAGTACTTGGATGGGTGACCGCCTGGGAACACCGGGTGCTGTTGGCTCTATCTCATTTTTTCATTTTTACGTCGCTGCACCTGCCAGCCCTCTTTTCATACTAACTTTCAGGTGTTGGCAAAGATGCTTCCACAAGCATTTTAAACTACTGTATCAAACGTAAGATACGAAATTGCAGTAATGAACTCAGTTTGAGCAAGAATGTGCGAAAGAAGAGTGCTAGAACGCCTCGGAAATAACAACACACTACGAATCGACAGATGAGTTTTGAAATACGTCAGGGCCTACTGTTTTGTAGCGGTGCTAAAGTCCGCAAAGTAAATAAACAAAAACAAACAAACAAAAAAAAGAAGAAGAAGAAGAAGAAGAAATAAAATCTTCTGTTCTCGTCCGATCACCGAAGTGAAGCAGCAACGTTAGTACTCGGAAGGGTGAGCGCCTGGGAACTCTGGCTGTGTTCATTTTTCGCTTTTTAGTCGCTACTCCTGCCAGCCCTCTTTCCGTACTACCTTTCTGTTGTGACAAAGAGACTTCCTTAAGCATTTTAAACGGTCGTAAGAAACGAAACTGCAGTAACTAACTCAGTTTGAAGGAGAATGTGCTAACCAAGTTTGCCAGGAAGTCTTTGAAAACGACAAAACAGTACGAATCGGGCGGTATGCTCCGAAATACGATAGCGCCTATCGCTCTGCAGCGGCGTACAGCTCCAAATTCGATTTGTAATCATACATTGATTCATTTGTCCTCCCGCAGACGTTTCTCGCGCTTGTGCTGTCAAATGGACCGCGACCCGAGCGGCAGCGAGCGGCAGTCGAGCAAAGTCGGGACAAGTCGGGACGGAAGGGGGGGACAGGCGAGAATGCACCGCGCAAATTACGCAAATATCTGGAAGCGCGGCGCGTGTCAGGCAGGTGAGAAAGCTTCCGTCGGTCCAGCAGGACACCGCGCGCAGTCCCCCCGCCGCCCGGCCGCGCGCAAGCCCTGCGCCGGATAACAGGAACAAGGTGCGTCGCCAGCCAGTGTCGGAGGCCGCACGCACCAAACGAATGACAGGCGGTGCATCCAGCAGCTGTGTTGTGCGCCTCACCTTGGTTCGGCAGTCGCCTATGAGACGCCGAGGCGAGCGCGCACTCCGCGCCACCTTCGAGGTGGAAAGACATGCTTTGCGTCAAATGTGCCACGGAAAGCGGCGATTGCGTGTGTTGGGAGAAGAGGCGAACGCTTCTTCTGTGGCGCGGCTACAGTATAAGGACGCCAACGGCCATACCATGTTGAATACACCGGTTCTCGTCCGATCACCGAAGTTAAGCAACATCGGGCCCGGTTAGTACTTGGATGGGTGACCGCCTGGGAACACCGGGTGCTGTTGGCTCTATCTCATTTTTTCATTTTTACGTCGCTGCACCTGCCAGCCCTCTTTTCATACTAACTTTCAGGTGTTGGCAAAGATGCTTCCACAAGCATTTTAAACTACTGTATCAAACGTAAGATACGAAATTGCAGTAATGAACTCAGTTTGAGCAAGAATGTGCGAAAGAAGAGTGCTAGAACGCCTCGGAAATAACAACACACTACGAATCGACAGATGAGTTTTGAAATACGTCAGGGCCTACTGTTTTGTAGCGGTGCTAAAGTCCGCAAAGTAAATAAACAAAAACAAACAAACAAAAAAAAGAAGAAGAAGAAGAAGAAGAAATAAAATCTTCTGTTCTCGTCCGATCACCGAAGTGAAGCAGCAACGTTAGTACTCGGAAGGGTGAGCGCCTGGGAACTCTGGCTGTGTTCATTTTTCGCTTTTTAGTCGCTACTCCTGCCAGCCCTCTTTCCGTACTACCTTTCTGTTGTGACAAAGAGACTTCCTTAAGCATTTTAAACGGTCGTAAGAAACGAAACTGCAGTAACTAACTCAGTTTGAAGGAGAATGTGCTAACCAAGTTTGCCAGGAAGTCTTTGAAAACGACAAAACAGTACGAATCGGGCGGTATGCTCCGAAATACGATAGCGCCTATCGCTCTGCAGCGGCGTACAGCTCCAAATTCGATTTGTAATCATACATTGATTCATTTGTCCTCCCGCAGACGTTTCTCGCGCTTGTGCTGTCAAATGGACCGCGACCCGAGCGGCAGCGAGCGGCAGTCGAGCAAAGTCGGGACAAGTCGGGACGGAAGGGGGGGACAGGCGAGAATGCACCGCGCAAATTACGCAAATATCTGGAAGCGCGGCGCGTGTCAGGCAGGTGAGAAAGCTTCCGTCGGTCCAGCAGGACACCGCGCGCAGTCCCCCCGCCGCCCGGCCGCGCGCAAGCCCTGCGCCGGATAACAGGAACAAGGTGCGTCGCCAGCCAGTGTCGGAGGCCGCACGCACCAAACGAATGACAGGCGGTGCATCCAGCAGCTGTGTTGTGCGCCTCACCTTGGTTCGGCAGTCGCCTATGAGACGCCGAGGCGAGCGCGCACTCCGCGCCACCTTCGAGGTGGAAAGACATGCTTTGCGTCAAATGTGCCACGGAAAGCGGCGATTGCGTGTGTTGGGAGAAGAGGCGAACGCTTCTTCTGTGGCGCGGCTACAGTATAAGGACGCCAACGGCCATACCATGTTGAATACACCGGTTCTCGTCCGATCACCGAAGTTAAGCAACATCGGGCCCGGTTAGTACTTGGATGGGTGACCGCCTGTGAACACGTGTGCCGCTCGCTATTGTGCGTCGCAGGTAGCAGAGGATTTTCCCGGCCGTCCCGCCGTCGCCGGCCGGCCACGAGACCGTCCCCGCACCGCGCCCGCTGCCCGCTGCCCGAGGTGGACAGCGTGCCGCCGCCGTCGCTGCTTTGGCGAGTATAAGTTCATTATTTTATTGACCGGTTATTTTTGGAAAACATGGCATCAACGACAAACAGGAGGGACACTATTCAGTGTACTTTCGATAAGAATGGTGAAAGACCGAACGCGTTTGAAATTCACAATTGGATCATTGACGATGTGAAAGTACCAGTAGAGGAAATCGAGGGACTACAATTGGACTTTATTTTGAACACACTGTTTGTAAAAATCGGAAACGCCGCGGAAATTGATAGAGTAGTAAATCTAAACAGGGGCATCTGGAAGTTCAAACATAGGGACGGAACCACAAGTGACGTCACGATCCAGCATTCTGGTTACGGAATCAGGAATATAAAAATATACAATCTGCCTTTCGAAGTCCCTGACGAAGAAATTGTAAAAACCTGCAGACTATACGGAAACGTTTTCGGGATATCGAGAGACAAGTGGTCGAGTGCATACCGCATTCAGGTAGACTCGGGTGTGCGCACCGTAAAAATGGACCTAAGGAAACACATTCCGTCGTTCATCAACGTATGCGGGCACAGAGGCTTCGTCTCGTACACAGGCCAACCTCAGACGTGTTCCATTTGTCATGCCACGGATCACATGAGGAACGACTGCCCACGAAAACGGCCGGTACAGCTTCCTAGAGAGAATACGTACGCAGGCGCGATGATGAATCTCAACGCAGATTTTCCGTCGCTGAGAATAGCGGACGCTGCCCCGCAGCCACAGGGAGAGGACAGTAACGACAACGAGCCTGCCGCCGCGGGCCCCGCCGCCGCTACAGCCGAGCAGGACACAATGGAGGAGGAGGAGGAGGAGGCCACAGAACCCGCGCCCCAGTCCGCTGCCCCGGCTACCCCCGGCCCCGAGCCGGCCGCCGGGCCAGCACCCGGAAGCGCCGACAAAAGGAAGATTAGCGACGGCAGCTCGGACGAGGCCGAACAGCAAGTACAGCCCAAGACGGCGCGTACACAGAAAACGCTGGCGAAGCAAGCGAGAAAGGAAAAAGAACCAGAACGAGAAATAGAAATGATGGAAACTGAAAAAGCAGAAAATGAAAGTGGTACTCCAGCCACACACGAACAGGCACGCGAGCAGAAGATAAGAGAAAACGTGAACCAACTTAAAAAGATACTGAAATTAAACCAAGAAGATGACGTCGCCGCAACCACCTCCAAGAAGAGGAGCGGAGAAAAAGCCAAGGGGAAACAACGGAACACAGAAGAAGACACAGAAACGACAAACAAAACGGCAAACAAAACAGGAACCAAAAAGGAAAGGAAAAGGCAAAATTCCAGTTCCTCACAGGAGAGGAGGCAAAGCGGGCCAGACCGGCCACAACTGCAGCACACGGACTCTGACGACAGTTCTGACGGGCAATAGAAATGACTAGGCTGGCAAAAAACTCATACCAGATAATCACTTGCAACGTAAATAAAATGACTACAGCAGTAAAGATAGACGCCCTTGCACAGTTCTTAAGACACAGAGCCGCAGACGTAGCGCTTTTGCAAGAAGTGGCATCGACGGCGATAGAACGGATACCGGGGTTCGACATCTACACAAACATAGACCCAGAATCGAGGTGCGGCACCGCGATAATGGTCAGACATGGAATAGAAACTGACGAACCCAAGATGTTATCAAACGGCCGAGGAATTGCGATCCAAATAGAAGGCACGTTAGTTGTGAACGTATATGCACCGTCAGGCACAAACAACAAGAGAGCCAGGAGCAACTTCTTTAATGAAGAAATATGTGAACTCATCCTACACAACAACAACAATATCATAATTGGTGGTGACTTCAATTGTGTGACCGCTCAAGAGGATCAGATCCCAGTGGCAAACGTGTGCGCCGAATTACAAGAACTTGTTAAACGTTTAAAACTGGAGGATTCGTGGAGAGTGAAAAATCCCGCACTCACAGAGTTCACATACTTCTACAGAAACGGAAGAAGCAGACTTGATAGAATTTACGCAAGCAGAGATTTGGCAGACAAAATATCGCGAGTGGAGGTCTGTCCAGTCATGTTTTCCGACCACTCCTGCTACGAGTGCAGCATCCGTTTGGAAACAGAGAAGACGGCGGCGGGAAGAAGCTCCTGGAAGCTTAACACCGACCACCTGCAAGACGTCGCTCTGAGAAAGGAGATAGCAGCCACGTGGCAAGAATGCTTGGCGAAGAGAGCAGAGCACAGCACCACAATAGACTGGTGGATTACGCGCACGAAACCAGCGCTGAGAAGACTGCTAATTCGGTTCTGCGCCGAAAAAGCGTTCTGGAGAAGGAACACTGCCGACTTTTATCAACAGTGCCTGAAAGATGCCTTAAATGCGCCGTTAGACGACCAATCTTTCTTGCCTAGGGTGAGGAGGATCAAAGCAAAAATGCTACTGATCAAAAAACAGCAACTGAGGGGAGTAATCACAAGAAGTAAAACGTACGGCGAAGTGGAGGACGAGCCCGCTACCCTGCACCACATCAACAGGGAGAGGGAAAGGGCGGCGAGCAAGACCATTAAGGAACTGTGCGACGGCGAAGGGCGATCACTCAAAACAAAACCAGAAATTAAAAGACACATAGAGACGTACTTCGAACAACTCTTCCAAAAAGAAGAAATAAAACAACGAGCAGTAACAAAAATCCTGCAAAACACAACACGGATGCTAACGGAGGCAGACAGAACAAAACTGACGGAGACCTTCGACGAAGATGAAGTCAGAGCAGTCCTCAAGAGCAGTGCCAAAGGAAGATCACCGGGCACCGACGGCATCCCGACCGAGTTTTACAACGAGTACTGGGACATAATCGGAGGGAAAGTGACGGAGATGGTAAATGAGATCTTAGGCGGAGCAGAGATACCAGCCAAGCTCACGGATGGGACCATCATACTCATACCGAAACAGAAAAAGGCCCGAAGAATAGAGGACTACCGTCCCGTCACGCTCCTGAATGCCGATTATAAATTAATAGCCAAATGCCTCGCAAGCAACTTGAAGACTGCAATGACCAAAACAATAAGTCCGTGGCAGACGTGTGCAGTGCCAGGTAGAAGTATATTTAACGCTACCTCCACCTATAGAGACGTGATAGCACATGCAGCTACCAACAGGAATACAGCAGCAATAATATCCGTAGACTTCAACAAGGCTTTCGATAGGATCGATCACAGCTACTTAATGAAGACGTTAAGAAGACTAGGATTCGGACCAAAATTCAACAGCATCGTCGAAAAACTACTAAAGAATGGCAAATCCAGAATAGCCATAAACGGCTGGACAACAAACTACATAGAGCTTAACAGGTCAGTGAGGCAAGGCTGCCCCCTGTCAATGGCCCTTTTTGCAGTAGCACTAGACCCGCTATTGAAGAAGATCGCCAATAGCATAGCAGGCTACACGGTGGAAGACAAAACAGAGGCTTGCGTAGCCTATGCAGATGACGTGGGAATCTTCATCCAACAACGTGAAGAAATAAAAACGGTGGAAGAAATACTGCACACTTTTGAAGAAGCGTCAGGTGCAAAAATAAACAAAAAGAAAACAGTGCTACTGCCAATTGGGAATAAGCAGATAAATGCAGCGAGTCAGTGGTATGAAGTAGTCGAGAACCACAAAGTACTCGGCATCTTCATGCAGCCTTGTCCACAAAAAATGGCAACATACAACTGGAGGAACGCACTACATGTAATACGAGGCCTCACGAGAGTGCATTCAAACAGGCAACTAACCCTGCATCAAAGAATAGACCTCATAAACACAACGATCCTATCGAAAGCCTACTACCTGGCACAGATCCTGACCTTACCCAAAGAAATAGCTAGGGCAATCACGGGAGCCGTATACTACCTCCTGTGGCGAAGAGAAATCGTCAAAGTGGCGCAGGAAACATGCTCGTTACCGATAGAGGAAGGAGGACTCGGTCTTGTGGAAGTAAGAACGAAATGTGCAGCGCTTCTACTAAAAAGGACGCTGGAAATCAAGGAGAAGAACCCAGAAAGCATCACAGCAGCACTGATAAGAAGAATGAAACCTGCATCTGAAGAACCGCCAATAAACACGAGCCACATCCCGTATAAGATTTGCCACGTAAGACAATACTACATAGACAAGAGCTATGCATTGACAACCGTGGCAAATCCCAGTCACAGGACAGCGAGGAAAATATACAAGGCGCTGAGGGGAAGGCCTGCCAGAAACAGAATAGAAAACAAGTTCCCAAATCACAACTGGCCACAAATATGGAAAAACATCACGGAAACCACGCTACCAAAGCACGTGAAGGCGAGCTGGTACCGAATAGTAAACAGGACGGTAGCAACAAACGAAAAATTAGCCCGGATCAAACTGAGAGATTCAGATAAATGTGAAGCCTGCAACTGTGTCGACACATTAGAGCACCGCTTCACATGTAAAAACGGGGTCAGCATATGGGAAACGTGCCAGAGAATGGTGGCAAAAATAAATAGAACGGACCAGCGAGCTATAACACCTACAGTCATCACTGCGCCCGACATCAAACCATTTCCCAGGCCGAAAAGGCTGGCAACCCTGTGGATCCTCGGCATGACAGGCCACGCCATCGTGACGAAGCGGCAGACGGATCACGTCGACTTCCTGATGGACCTCTGGGAGGAACATAAGGAAGCGCAGCAGCACAGGCGGTACGACGAGAACTTTCAGAACTTCCTCCGGATACCCCTGCAGGCAGCCATCGACGACGTCTTCCCGGCGGCACGCGACCACCAGCGAGCCTCCCCACAGCACCGCAGCAACCTCGACAGTGCAGTGCAGTGATAAAAGTGAAATAGTACAAATCCAAAAAGAAAGTGAAAGTAGAAGTGCGCCAGAGTGTTTTAAGAAATGCAGCAAAAAGAAAAAGAAAGTGTTTTATCTGTGTGAACACCCTAGGGTGTAGTGTTTCAGTGCTATAACCTCCCAATCACCACCGGATAACAGGCACATATTAAAGTGTTCTTTCCCTTCCTAAGTGCCACAAAGTCATAAGATGTACTAATAAACCTTTGCACTCATCTCTACTTTCACCTTCGTCCTTCAACTGTCAGATCTGTCTTTCCATGTAAGTAATATGTGATGCATGCTTAAACGCCGAACTAAAACCGGACCTCCTTTGTTTCTACCATCCTTTCATGCCTAAATGCAATATGTAATTTAAATGTATATAACTTAATGTAATCAGTATCTAAATAACTATGCTCATTTTTTGTTTTGTTTGTTTGTATGCACATTGCAAGTGAATAACTCTGTGACATCAGAGAAATGCCAGTCGTGTCAGTATTTGCCACAACAAACTTGGACATAAACATATAGCAAGGAAAATGGACTACTCTCAGTAACGAATATAGGAAAAACTTATCGAAGTGCTTAAAAAACGAAAAGAATGAAAGGAAAATTACCAAATGGACAGCATGTCTTACAAAATAAGTAAGGGTAACAAATACCATAAAAAGATGAACAAAAAAAAAATTAATTTGAAAACTGTAGTGCACAACCATGCAGATGATTTATTTTGTTGTTTCTTTCTTATTTCTGAAATAAATATTTGGTTACAAAAAAAAAAAAAAAGGTGCTGTTGGCTCTATCTCATTTTTTCATTTTTACGTCGCTGCACCTGCCAGCCCTCTTTTCATACTAACTTTCAGGTGTTGGCAAAGATGCTTCCACAAGCATTTTAAACTACTGTATCAAACGTAAGATACGAAATTGCAGTAATGAACTCAGTTTGAGCAAGAATGTGCGAAAGAAGAGTGCTAGAACGCCTCGGAAATAACAACACACTACGAATCGACAGATGAGTTTTGAAATACGTCAGGGCCTACTGTTTTGTAGCGGTGCTAAAGTCCGCAAAGTAAATAAACAAAAACAAACAAACAAAAAAAAGAAGAAGAAGAAGAAGAAGAAGAAGAAATAAAATCTTCTGTTCTCGTCCGATCACCGAAGTGAAGCAGCAACGTTAGTACTCGGAAGGGTGAGCGCCTGGGAACTCTGGCTGTGTTCATTTTTCGCTTTTTAGTCGCTACTCCTGCCAGCCCTCTTTCCGTACTACCTTTCTGTTGTGACAAAGAGACTTCCTTAAGCATTTTAAACGGTCGTAAGAAACGAAACTGCAGTAACTAACTCAGTTTGAAGGAGAATGTGCTAACCAAGTTTGCCAGGAAGTCTTTGAAAACGACAAAACAGTACGAATCGGGCGGTATGCTCCGAAATACGATAGCGCCTATCGCTCTGCAGCGGCGTACAGCTCCAAATTCGATTTGTAATCATACATTGATTCATTTGTCCTCCCGCAGACGTTTCTCGCGCTTGTGCTGTCAAATGGACCGCGACCCGAGCGGCAGCGAGCGGCAGTCGAGCAAAGTCGGGACAAGTCGGGACGGAAGGGGGGGACAGGCGAGAATGCACCGCGCAAATTACGCAAATATCTGGAAGCGCGGCGCGTGTCAGGCAGGTGAGAAAGCTTCCGTCGGTCCAGCAGGACACCGCGCGCAGTCCCCCCGCCGCCCGGCCGCGCGCAAGCCCTGCGCCGGATAACAGGAACAAGGTGCGTCGCCAGCCAGTGTCGGAGGCCGCACGCACCAAACGAATGACAGGCGGTGCATCCAGCAGCTGTGTTGTGCGCCTCACCTTGGTTCGGCAGTCGCCTATGAGACGCCGAGGCGAGCGCGCACTCCGCGCCACCTTCGAGGTGGAAAGACATGCTTTGCGTCAAATGTGCCACGGAAAGCGGCGATTGCGTGTGTTGGGAGAAGAGGCGAACGCTTCTTCTGTGGCGCGGCTACAGTATAAGGACGCCAACGGCCATACCATGTTGAATACACCGGTTCTCGTCCGATCACCGAAGTTAAGCAACATCGGGCCCGGTTAGTACTTGGATGGGTGACCGCCTGGGAACACCGGGTGCTGTTGGCTCTATCTCATTTTTTCATTTTTACGTCGCTGCACCTGCCAGCCCTCTTTTCATACTAACTTTCAGGTGTTGGCAAAGATGCTTCCACAAGCATTTTAAACTACTGTATCAAACGTAAGATACGAAATTGCAGTAATGAACTCAGTTTGAGCAAGAATGTGCGAAAGAAGAGTGCTAGAACGCCTCGGAAATAACAACACACTACGAATCGACAGATGAGTTTTGAAATACGTCAGGGCCTACTGTTTTGTAGCGGTGCTAAAGTCCGCAAAGTAAATAAACAAAAACAAACAAACAAAAAAAAGAAGAAGAAGAAGAAGAAGAAGAAATAAAATCTTCTGTTCTCGTCCGATCACCGAAGTGAAGCAGCAACGTTAGTACTCGGAAGGGTGAGCGCCTGGGAACTCTGGCTGTGTTCATTTTTCGCTTTTTAGTCGCTACTCCTGCCAGCCCTCTTTCCATACCACCTTTCTGTTGTGACAAACAGACTTCCTTAAGCATTTTAAACGGCCGTAAGAAACGAAACTGCACTAACTAACTCAGTCTGAGGGTGAATGTGCTAACCAAGTTTGCCAGGAAGTCTTTGAAAACGACAAAACAGTACGAATCGGGCGGTATGCTCCGAAATACGATAGCGCCTATCGCTCTGCAGCGGCGTACAGCTCCAAATTCGATTTGTAATCATAAATTGATTCATTTGTCCTCCCGCAGACGTTTCTCGCGCTTGTGCTGTCAAATGGACCGCGACCCGAGCGGCAGCGAGCGGCAGTCGAGCAAAGTCGGGACAAGTCGGGACGGAAGGGGGGACAGGCGAGAATGCACCGCGCAAATTACGCAAATATCTGGAAGCGCGGCGCGTGTCAGGCAGGTGAGGAAGCTTCCGTCGGTCCAGCAGGACACCGCGCGCAGTCCCCCCGCCGCCCGGCCGCGCGCCGGATAACAGGAACAAGGTGCGTCGCCAGCCAGTGTCGGAGGCCGCACGCACCAAACGAATGACAGGCGGTGCATCCAGCAGCTGTGTTGTGCGCCTCACCTTGGTTCGGCAGTCGCCTATGAGACGCCGAGGCGAGCGCGCACTCCGCGCCACCTTCGAGGTGGAAAGACATGCTTTGCGTCAAATGTGCCACGGAAAGCGGCGATTGCGTGTGTTGGGAGAAGAGGCGAACGCTTCTTCTGTGGCGCGGCTACAGTATAAGGACGCCAACGGCCATACCATGTTGAATGCACGGCTAGCGGCCGCTCCATTGGCATCGCCGCGTTGCGTTCCGCTGTCGAGTTTCTCATTTTTGCGCGTTTTTTTTGCGTAGTTGTTAAGTAACGGTTTGAAAATGGAAAACGTAAACAGATCGAACACATTGAACGTTATTTTCGACAAGGAAGCTGTACGCCCTACGGCATACGAGGCTCACGACTGGATTATTGACGAACTCGGTCTTACCGACACCGAAACGTACGGAGTCCAGTGGGACTTTATTACCGGAACCCGAAATTCAATGATCCGGAAATGTGCGAAAAGATCGTACAGGAAAACGGTGGAAAACGCAAGTTTAAATATCGTGACGGAAGCGTTTGCGACGTGACCGTGTGCCACGCGGGTTACGGTATTCGTCAAGTTCGTATTTTTAATCTTCCCTTTGAAATACCTACGCAAATGATCGCTCGTGGTCTCATGCCGTACGGGAATGTGCTTTCAGTGACGAATGAAAAATGGGGTAGTGGTTTCCGCCTACAAGTCTACAACGGAGTAAGAAGTGTTCTTATTGAACTGAAACAGCACATCCCGTCCTTTCTAGTTATAGGCGGCTACAGGGCATTTATATCGTACAATGGACAGCCACAGACGTGCTCGTACTGCAATGCAACCGATCATTTTCGACAAAATTGTCCGAACAGACGTCGCCCTGTGCAGCTCCCGCTCGGCGGTGATAGCGCACAAACGCAGAAAAATTCGTATGCGTCTGTAGCGTTGGGTGTTGCTCCGGTTCGACCCTCGTCACTCCCTGAGACAGAGGCTGCGTGCGAATCGGCTGCGACCCCGGCGAACACGGACAATGTCATGGACATAACAGAAATTGATGAAAAAGCCGTCATTCCAGAAAATTCTCTCCGCAATAATGCGACAAACGTTACGGTCGTGGCTGACGTTCACCCAGAGCCACCAAAAAGTGACGACACTGAATCAGAAATTTTTCCGACCAACACGCAAAATTCAGAGAGTGGACGCAGCCCTGCTGCTGTCCCCTCAGAAAAGCGTGTTTCACGTAAAGACCCCAGTCCATCCCCGAGCAGGAGATCGATGAGCCATTCGCCGAATAAATCTTCAAAAAGGAAACATAGACGCGGCCGTGGAAACGGAAATTCGGATGCAACTTCTAAATCCCATCAACAATGCCCCGTGACAGTCGTCCCTGTTGCGTCGCATGAAACAGAAGCAGATCGCCGGCGCGACGCAACTGTTCGACATCTAAGGGAATTTCTAAATAAGCAAGAGAAAGAAATCAGCGTACAACCTCTCTTAACTGAGGCTGTATTATCAGCGCCAATTAAAAGAAAGGCAGAGGAAATGCACGAGTGTCGTGCTCGGTACACAGCCCACGTCCCGACGGGCGACATTCGTGCTGTCCATGCCATGCAAATCGATCCGCCACATATGCACGTACCGATGGAAACCAACAATGATCCTCCCCGCTCAGATCAACAACGCAGTACTGTTTGGTCCGAAGATGTTTGAGTATAAACTCGGTTGAAAATTTAGTTGCAATACTCGTCACATACAAAACAAACCATTCGCAGAATGAATTATCTCCATTTATACCCCGTCTCCCGTAGCTAATGTTTCTCTGTTTCTTTCTCCACTTCCAATGCCTGCCTGTTATACGCAAATAAAAGATTTATCTATTCTTACCTTAAATATAAACGGGATTTCTGCAGTGCACAAAATTTTATCCCTAGTCGATTTTGTACATTACAGTCGTTTTGACATAATATTCCTTCAGGAAGTTACCGCAAACATCCTCAATAACATAAGTGGATATGATGTTATTTATAACATTAACAATAATATAAAATGCGGTACCGCGATTTTATATAAAAATTCCCTAGAGCCAGACAATGTCCAAACGTTGCCAAGCGGACGCGCAATTGCGTGCAATATACAAAGCATGAGATTTATCAATATTTACGCCCCCTCAGGGACAGATAATAGACGAATGCGCGCAGCATTCTTCAATCACGAGGTAGTTCCCTTGTTTGATACCACACGTCCAATAATTCTCGGCGGCGATTTTAACTGTGTAACAGACGCATCCGACCAGCACCCTACGGCCACTATGTGTCCTGAATTAGTGAAACTGTTGACCGCCAAAGATCTGCGAGACACGTGGCGTCTCCTCCACCCACATACAACGCAGTATACGCACATATACAATAGTGGAGCAAGCAGAATAGACCGCATATACGTCTCTCAACAGATTGCAAACAACCTAAATAGTGTAGACATCATCCCTGTCGCGTTCAGCGACCACTGCGGTTATGTTGCTGCCATCCACCTACAGCGTACAAATGAAACACCTACTCCCAGGTTGTGGAAGCTTAATACAAAACATCTTGCCGCGAGAGACTTCCGCTCGAAAATGCAATCTGTATGGCAGCTTTGCCTGCAGAAAGAGAAAAACTACAGCTCAGCACTAGAGTGGTGGACTTTCTACGCAAAGCCGCAAATTAGGATGATTGCTCAATGTTATAGCCAGGAGGTATCCTTCTGGACGCAGCGCACAACAGAATTTTACCAACAATGCCTCAAAGACGCGTTAAACGCCCCCGTCGGACCAAATGAAAATCTCCGCCTCCGCTTAAACCGTATTAAAGCAAAGATTCTCCGTATACATAACGAAAAGGCGAAAGGAATTTTGGTCCGAAGTCGCGCCTTGTGCACTCTGGACGACGAAGAACCGTCGTCCTATCATCTCGCGCGTGAAAAAACACGGGCAAGACGCAAACACGTAGAATCGATAACGACTGCGTCAGGCGAGCGCCTTACGCGGAAAACAGACATTCTCCAACATATTACAGCCCACTACACAGACTTATTTCGAGACGTTGCGACAGACGACGTAGCGCTAAATTATTTGTTATGCGACCTGCAGACTGACATTTCGAACGCAGACCGAGAACAGTTGATAGCAGAGATGAGAGTACAGAACACAAAACCGATTGTACAGTCGTGCTGTAAAGGAAAGTCGCCGGGACCTGATGGCCTGCCAACCGAATTCTATCAGGTCTACTGGGACATCTTTGGGCAAAAACTCACCGACATAGTAAATGAAATAATTCGTGGCACCGATATTCCCGCAAAATTTCTGGAAGGTCGAGTTGTGCTCGTCCCAAAAACGCAACATACATGTCGTGTCCAAGATTTCCGGCCCATCACGTTACTCAATACTGACTACAAAATAGTTGCAAGGTGCCTTGCAGCAAAGATGAAGCCAGTCATGAACAAAGCTATCAGCTCTTACCAAACGTGCGGAGTAACACACCACAATATTTTCCACGCAGCGTCCTTATACCGAGACATAGTAGCTCACACGGCAGTCCATAAATTATCGACAGCTATTCTATCCATTGACTTTGCGAACGCTTTCGATCGCATAAGCCACAAATACTTGCTACAGGTCATGACAAAAATGGGATTCGGCCGAGAATTTATCAAAATTATTGAAAATATTCTGACGGGAGCAAGATCAATAGTCACATTAAACGGATGGCAAACTAAACCGATCCCTATTTGCCGCTCTGTCAGGCAAGGATGTCCGCTGTCAATGTTCTTATTCGTGATCGCCATAGACCCGCTTCTCAGAACAATAGGCAGGACGTCAAAAGGTGTACAAATACACAATGCTTCCTTTAAATGTGTGGCATACGCAGATGACGTAGGCGCTTTCATTGACCACACAGCAGACATAGACTCGATACGCGCCTCCCTTCATCAGTATGAAAGTGCGTCTGGAGCAGCGATAAATACTAATAAAACTGTTCTACTTCCACTGGGTCTGCTAGCCACCGATATTGTCCGCCCATGGTACAGAATAGTGAGAGACCATCAAGTATTGGGTCTAGACATAACTGCGTGCCCACAGCATATGCAAGCACGAAATTGGAGAAGAATTCTCAACTCCATTAAGGGCCTCTGCAAATGCCACGCAACCCGGCACCTTAACTTGCACCAGAAAGTCAAACTAATCAACTCCTTTATTCTCTCCAAGGCGTGGTATATGGCGCAGCTGCTTAGCGTGCCAAAACAAATAGGACGCGCTATATCTCAGGCAGTATACTGGTTACTCTGGCGCCACGAAATTTTTAAAGTGCGAGCAGCAGTTTGTGTCTTGGACCCGTCACATGGAGGACTCGGGCTAGTAGACTTCAGTCGCAAATGTGCAGCGTTGCTCGTCAACCGCACCGCTGAAATGCAGGCCGGCTTTCCCGATGGATCGACAGCATCCCTGCTAGAAATCTATCGGCCAGAATCTGAAAGCGCCCCAGTATCGGTGGCCAACATCCCTTACCGTATGTCCTTTGTACGAGACTATATTCTAAATAAAAGCTACGTCCTCCGCACGGCCACGAATCCACACAGGACAGCACGGCAACTATATACTGAATTGATGGGACAACCCCCCCCCCCCCCTTAGTAAATTGGAAGTCCGCTTACCTACTGTTAACTGGAAACAAGTGTGGTCAAATGTTAATAGCAGTATTCTGCCGTCCGATGTGTCTGCGTTGTGGTACAAACTAGTCAACAACACACTGCCCACAAATCAGCGTTTAGCCGATATTCAGCTTCTTGCCTCCCCCAACTGTAGCAGATGTGGCATGCCTGACACCAGAGAACACCGTCTGCAATGCGAAGCTGTTTCCGATGTGTGGAGGAATTGCCAGATAATGGTGGCTCTCATCACGCGAACTACTCCGGCGCACGTCTCAGTTGACAGTGTCATTGTACCTGATTTCAAATATTTCCCGCGGCCAAAACACAATACTGCTGTGTGGTTGTTGGGCCACACCGTTTACGCCCTCATTGACCGGCAAATTCACGATGGGCTCACCTTTTTGACTCATATTTGGGACCAATATTGTAAGATCAAAAATAGTAATAAACACAAAGAATATTTTGCTAATTTCTTATCATCTGCATTGCATCATGCGTATGCGAAACAACTGTAAGACGATTCCGAGCTCCTTTTATTTGTATCAATGGTCTTTCAGTCTCGCCATTGAGCTTTGATGATACGCACACTGACCTTATTTGCGTCTTACGCGCAGGTTTATCAAAATTAAGTTTAGATATATAGTTAGTGTTAGCTGGTGAAATATAACCAGTCTCCATTCATTTCTCGATCCTTAGTTATGTGCCAGCCTGCAAACTAGCATATGTAAGACCATTTTTGGATAAAAAGTAATAAAATGGACAAAGTTACAGAAAGAGAGTAACTGAGTAATAGGATGAGGTTCCAGTTTTAGTCTTCATTAAAAAAAATAAAAAAAGAAAAAAAAAGAAAAAAGAAAAAAAAAATACACCGGTTCTCGTCCGATCACCGAAGTTAAGCAACATCGGGCCCGGTTAGTACTTGGATGGGTGACCGCCTGGGAACACCGGGTGCTGTTGGCTCTATCTCATTTTTTCATTTTTACGTCGATGCACCTGCCAGCCCTCTTTTCATACTAACTTTCAGGTGCTGACAAAGATGCTTCCACAAGCATTTTAAACTACTGTATCAAACGTAAGATACGAAATTGCAGTAATGAACTCAGTTTGAGCAAGAATGTGCGAAAGAAGATTACTAGAACGCCTCGGAAATAACAACACACTACGAATCGACAGATGAGTTTTGAAAATACGTCAGGGCCTACTGTTTTGTAGCTGTGCTAAATTCCACAAAGTAAATAAACAAAAAACAAACAAAAAAAAAAAAAAAGAAGAAATAAAATCTTCCGTTCTCGTCCGATCACCGAAGTGAAGCAACAACGTTAGTACTCAGTTGGGTGAGCGCATGGGAACTCTGGCTGTGTTCATTTTTCGCTTTTTAGTCGCTACTCCTGCCAGCCCTCTTTCCATACCACCTTTCTGTTGTGACAAACAGACTTCCTTAAGCATTTTAAACGGCCGTAAGAAACGAAACTGCACTAACTAACTCAGTCTGAGGGTGAATGTGCTAACCAAGTTTGCCAGGAAGTCTTTGAAAACGACAAAACAGTACGAATCGGGCGGTATGCTCCGAAATACGATAGCGCCTATCGTTCTGCAGCGGCGTACAGCTCCAAATTCGATTTGTAATCATAAATTGATTCATTTGTCCTCCCGCAGACGTTTCTCGCGCTTGTGCTGTCAAATGGACCGCGACCCGAGCGGCAGCGAGCGGCAGTCGAGCAAAGTCGGGACAAGTCGGGACGGAAGGGGGGACAGGCGAGAATGCACCGCGCAAATTACGCAAATATCTGGAAGCGCGGCGCGTGTCAGGCAGGTGAGGAAGCTTCCGTCGGTCCAGCAGGACACCGCGCGCAGTCCCCCCGCCGCCCGGCCGCGCGCCGGATAACAGGAACAAGGTGCGTCGCCAGCCAGTGTCGGAGGCCGCACGCACCAAACGAATGACAGGCGGTGCATCCAGCAGCTGTGTTGTGCGCCTCACCTTGGTTCGGCAGTCGCCTATGAGACGCCGAGGCGAGCGCGCACTCCGCGCCACCTTCGAGGTGGAAAGACATGCTTTGCGTCAAATGTGCCACGGAAAGCGGCGATTGCGTGTGTTGGGAGAAGAGGCGAACGCTTCTTCTGTGGCGCGGCTACAGTATAAGGACGCCAACGGCCATACCATGTTGAATGCACGGCTAGCGGCCGCTCCATTGGCATCGCCGCGTTGCGTTCCGCTGTCGAGTTTCTCATTTTTGCGCGTTTTTTTTGCGTAGTTGTTAAGTAACGGTTTGAAAATGGAAAACGTAAACAGATCGAACACATTGAACGTTATTTTCGACAAGGAAGCTGTACGCCCTACGGCATACGAGGCTCACGACTGGATTATTGACGAACTCGGTCTTACCGACACCGAAACGTACGGAGTCCAGTGGGACTTTATTACCGGAACCCGAAATTCAATGATCCGGAAATGTGCGAAAAGATCGTACAGGAAAACGGTGGAAAACGCAAGTTTAAATATCGTGACGGAAGCGTTTGCGACGTGACCGTGTGCCACGCGGGTTACGGTATTCGTCAAGTTCGTATTTTTAATCTTCCCTTTGAAATACCTACGCAAATGATCGCTCGTGGTCTCATGCCGTACGGGAATGTGCTTTCAGTGACGAATGAAAAATGGGGTAGTGGTTTCCGCCTACAAGTCTACAACGGAGTAAGAAGTGTTCTTATTGAACTGAAACAGCACATCCCGTCCTTTCTAGTTATAGGCGGCTACAGGGCATTTATATCGTACAATGGACAGCCACAGACGTGCTCGTACTGCAATGCAACCGATCATTTTCGACAAAATTGTCCGAACAGACGTCGCCCTGTGCAGCTCCCGCTCGGCGGTGATAGCGCACAAACGCAGAAAAATTCGTATGCGTCTGTAGCGTTGGGTGTTGCTCCGGTTCGACCCTCGTCACTCCCTGAGACAGAGGCTGCGTGCGAATCGGCTGCGACCCCGGCGAACACGGACAATGTCATGGACATAACAGAAATTGATGAAAAAGCCGTCATTCCAGAAAATTCTCTCCGCAATAATGCGACAAACGTTACGGTCGTGGCTGACGTTCACCCAGAGCCACCAAAAAGTGACGACACTGAATCAGAAATTTTTCCGACCAACACGCAAAATTCAGAGAGTGGACGCAGCCCTGCTGCTGTCCCCTCAGAAAAGCGTGTTTCACGTAAAGACCCCAGTCCATCCCCGAGCAGGAGATCGATGAGCCATTCGCCGAATAAATCTTCAAAAAGGAAACATAGACGCGGCCGTGGAAACGGAAATTCGGATGCAACTTCTAAATCCCATCAACAATGCCCCGTGACAGTCGTCCCTGTTGCGTCGCATGAAACAGAAGCAGATCGCCGGCGCGACGCAACTGTTCGACATCTAAGGGAATTTCTAAATAAGCAAGAGAAAGAAATCAGCGTACAACCTCTCTTAACTGAGGCTGTATTATCAGCGCCAATTAAAAGAAAGGCAGAGGAAATGCACGAGTGTCGTGCTCGGTACACAGCCCACGTCCCGACGGGCGACATTCGTGCTGTCCATGCCATGCAAATCGATCCGCCACATATGCACGTACCGATGGAAACCAACAATGATCCTCCCCGCTCAGATCAACAACGCAGTACTGTTTGGTCCGAAGATGTTTGAGTATAAACTCGGTTGAAAATTTAGTTGCAATACTCGTCACATACAAAACAAACCATTCGCAGAATGAATTATCTCCATTTATACCCCGTCTCCCGTAGCTAATGTTTCTCTGTTTCTTTCTCCACTTCCAATGCCTGCCTGTTATACGCAAATAAAAGATTTATCTATTCTTACCTTAAATATAAACGGGATTTCTGCAGTGCACAAAATTTTATCCCTAGTCGATTTTGTACATTACAGTCGTTTTGACATAATATTCCTTCAGGAAGTTACCGCAAACATCCTCAATAACATAAGTGGATATGATGTTATTTATAACATTAACAATAATATAAAATGCGGTACCGCGATTTTATATAAAAATTCCCTAGAGCCAGACAATGTCCAAACGTTGCCAAGCGGACGCGCAATTGCGTGCAATATACAAAGCATGAGATTTATCAATATTTACGCCCCCTCAGGGACAGATAATAGACGAATGCGCGCAGCATTCTTCAATCACGAGGTAGTTCCCTTGTTTGATACCACACGTCCAATAATTCTCGGCGGCGATTTTAACTGTGTAACAGACGCATCCGACCAGCACCCTACGGCCACTATGTGTCCTGAATTAGTGAAACTGTTGACCGCCAAAGATCTGCGAGACACGTGGCGTCTCCTCCACCCACATACAACGCAGTATACGCACATATACAATAGTGGAGCAAGCAGAATAGACCGCATATACGTCTCTCAACAGATTGCAAACAACCTAAATAGTGTAGACATCATCCCTGTCGCGTTCAGCGACCACTGCGGTTATGTTGCTGCCATCCACCTACAGCGTACAAATGAAACACCTACTCCCAGGTTGTGGAAGCTTAATACAAAACATCTTGCCGCGAGAGACTTCCGCTCGAAAATGCAATCTGTATGGCAGCTTTGCCTGCAGAAAGAGAAAAACTACAGCTCAGCACTAGAGTGGTGGACTTTCTACGCAAAGCCGCAAATTAGGATGATTGCTCAATGTTATAGCCAGGAGGTATCCTTCTGGACGCAGCGCACAACAGAATTTTACCAACAATGCCTCAAAGACGCGTTAAACGCCCCCGTCGGACCAAATGAAAATCTCCGCCTCCGCTTAAACCGTATTAAAGCAAAGATTCTCCGTATACATAACGAAAAGGCGAAAGGAATTTTGGTCCGAAGTCGCGCCTTGTGCACTCTGGACGACGAAGAACCGTCGTCCTATCATCTCGCGCGTGAAAAAACACGGGCAAGACGCAAACACGTAGAATCGATAACGACTGCGTCAGGCGAGCGCCTTACGCGGAAAACAGACATTCTCCAACATATTACAGCCCACTACACAGACTTATTTCGAGACGTTGCGACAGACGACGTAGCGCTAAATTATTTGTTATGCGACCTGCAGACTGACATTTCGAACGCAGACCGAGAACAGTTGATAGCAGAGATGAGAGTACAGAACACAAAACCGATTGTACAGTCGTGCTGTAAAGGAAAGTCGCCGGGACCTGATGGCCTGCCAACCGAATTCTATCAGGTCTACTGGGACATCTTTGGGCAAAAACTCACCGACATAGTAAATGAAATAATTCGTGGCACCGATATTCCCGCAAAATTTCTGGAAGGTCGAGTTGTGCTCGTCCCAAAAACGCAACATACATGTCGTGTCCAAGATTTCCGGCCCATCACGTTACTCAATACTGACTACAAAATAGTTGCAAGGTGCCTTGCAGCAAAGATGAAGCCAGTCATGAACAAAGCTATCAGCTCTTACCAAACGTGCGGAGTAACACACCACAATATTTTCCACGCAGCGTCCTTATACCGAGACATAGTAGCTCACACGGCAGTCCATAAATTATCGACAGCTATTCTATCCATTGACTTTGCGAACGCTTTCGATCGCATAAGCCACAAATACTTGCTACAGGTCATGACAAAAATGGGATTCGGCCGAGAATTTATCAAAATTATTGAAAATATTCTGACGGGAGCAAGATCAATAGTCACATTAAACGGATGGCAAACTAAACCGATCCCTATTTGCCGCTCTGTCAGGCAAGGATGTCCGCTGTCAATGTTCTTATTCGTGATCGCCATAGACCCGCTTCTCAGAACAATAGGCAGGACGTCAAAAGGTGTACAAATACACAATGCTTCCTTTAAATGTGTGGCATACGCAGATGACGTAGGCGCTTTCATTGACCACACAGCAGACATAGACTCGATACGCGCCTCCCTTCATCAGTATGAAAGTGCGTCTGGAGCAGCGATAAATACTAATAAAACTGTTCTACTTCCACTGGGTCTGCTAGCCACCGATATTGTCCGCCCATGGTACAGAATAGTGAGAGACCATCAAGTATTGGGTCTAGACATAACTGCGTGCCCACAGCATATGCAAGCACGAAATTGGAGAAGAATTCTCAACTCCATTAAGGGCCTCTGCAAATGCCACGCAACCCGGCACCTTAACTTGCACCAGAAAGTCAAACTAATCAACTCCTTTATTCTCTCCAAGGCGTGGTATATGGCGCAGCTGCTTAGCGTGCCAAAACAAATAGGACGCGCTATATCTCAGGCAGTATACTGGTTACTCTGGCGCCACGAAATTTTTAAAGTGCGAGCAGCAGTTTGTGTCTTGGACCCGTCACATGGAGGACTCGGGCTAGTAGACTTCAGTCGCAAATGTGCAGCGTTGCTCGTCAACCGCACCGCTGAAATGCAGGCCGGCTTTCCCGATGGATCGACAGCATCCCTGCTAGAAATCTATCGGCCAGAATCTGAAAGCGCCCCAGTATCGGTGGCCAACATCCCTTACCGTATGTCCTTTGTACGAGACTATATTCTAAATAAAAGCTACGTCCTCCGCACGGCCACGAATCCACACAGGACAGCACGGCAACTATATACTGAATTGATGGGACAACCCCCCCCCCCCCTTAGTAAATTGGAAGTCCGCTTACCTACTGTTAACTGGAAACAAGTGTGGTCAAATGTTAATAGCAGTATTCTGCCGTCCGATGTGTCTGCGTTGTGGTACAAACTAGTCAACAACACACTGCCCACAAATCAGCGTTTAGCCGATATTCAGCTTCTTGCCTCCCCCAACTGTAGCAGATGTGGCATGCCTGACACCAGAGAACACCGTCTGCAATGCGAAGCTGTTTCCGATGTGTGGAGGAATTGCCAGATAATGGTGGCTCTCATCACGCGAACTACTCCGGCGCACGTCTCAGTTGACAGTGTCATTGTACCTGATTTCAAATATTTCCCGCGGCCAAAACACAATACTGCTGTGTGGTTGTTGGGCCACACCGTTTACGCCCTCATTGACCGGCAAATTCACGATGGGCTCACCTTTTTGACTCATATTTGGGACCAATATTGTAAGATCAAAAATAGTAATAAACACAAAGAATATTTTGCTAATTTCTTATCATCTGCATTGCATCATGCGTATGCGAAACAACTGTAAGACGATTCCGAGCTCCTTTTATTTGTATCAATGGTCTTTCAGTCTCGCCATTGAGCTTTGATGATACGCACACTGACCTTATTTGCGTCTTACGCGCAGGTTTATCAAAATTAAGTTTAGATATATAGTTAGTGTTAGCTGGTGAAATATAACCAGTCTCCATTCATTTCTCGATCCTTAGTTATGTGCCAGCCTGCAAACTAGCATATGTAAGACCATTTTTGGATAAAAAGTAATAAAATGGACAAAGTTACAGAAAGAGAGTAACTGAGTAATAGGATGAGGTTCCAGTTTTAGTCTTCATTAAAAAAAATAAAAAAAGAAAAAAAAAGAAAAAAGAAAAAAAAAATACACCGGTTCTCGTCCGATCACCGAAGTTAAGCAACATCGGGCCCGGTTAGTACTTGGATGGGTGACCGCCTGGGAACACCGGGTGCTGTTGGCTCTATCTCATTTTTTCATTTTTACGTCGATGCACCTGCCAGCCCTCTTTTCATACTAACTTTCAGGTGCTGACAAAGATGCTTCCACAAGCATTTTAAACTACTGTATCAAACGTAAGATACGAAATTGCAGTAATGAACTCAGTTTGAGCAAGAATGTGCGAAAGAAGATTACTAGAACGCCTCGGAAATAACAACACACTACGAATCGACAGATGAGTTTTGAAAATACGTCAGGGCCTACTGTTTTGTAGCTGTGCTAAATTCCACAAAGTAAATAAACAAAAAACAAACAAAAAAAAAAAAAAAGAAGAAATAAAATCTTCCGTTCTCGTCCGATCACCGAAGTGAAGCAACAACGTTAGTACTCAGTTGGGTGAGCGCATGGGAACTCTGGCTGTGTTCATTTTTCGCTTTTTAGTCGCTACTCCTGCCAGCCCTCTTTCCATACCACCTTTCTGTTGTGACAAACAGACTTCCTTAAGCATTTTAAACGGCCGTAAGAAACGAAACTGCACTAACTAACTCAGTCTGAGGGTGAATGTGCTAACCAAGTTTGCCAGGAAGTCTTTGAAAACGACAAAACAGTACGAATCGGGCGGTATGCTCCGAAATACGATAGCGCCTATCGTTCTGCAGCGGCGTACAGCTCCAAATTCGATTTGTAATCATAAATTGATTCATTTGTCCTCCCGCAGACGTTTCTCGCGCTTGTGCTGTCAAATGGACCGCGACCCGAGCGGCAGCGAGCGGCAGTCGAGCAAAGTCGGGACAAGTCGGGACGGAAGGGGGGACAGGCGAGAATGCACCGCGCAAATTACGCAAATATCTGGAAGCGCGGCGCGTGTCAGGCAGGTGAGGAAGCTTCCGTCGGTCCAGCAGGACACCGCGCGCAGTCCCCCCGCCGCCCGGCCGCGCGCCGGATAACAGGAACAAGGTGCGTCGCCAGCCAGTGTCGGAGGCCGCACGCACCAAACGAATGACAGGCGGTGCATCCAGCAGCTGTGTTGTGCGCCTCACCTTGGTTCGGCAGTCGCCTATGAGACGCCGAGGCGAGCGCGCACTCCGCGCCACCTTCGAGGTGGAAAGACATGCTTTGCGTCAAATGTGCCACGGAAAGCGGCGATTGCGTGTGTTGGGAGAAGAGGCGAACGCTTCTTCTGTGGCGCGGCTACAGTATAAGGACGCCAACGGCCATACCATGTTGAATGCACGGCTAGCGGCCGCTCCGTTGGCATCGCCGCGTTGCGTTCCGCTGTCGAGTTTCTCATTTTTGCGCGTTTTTTTTGCGTAGTTGTTAAGTAACGGTTTGAAAATGGAAAACGTAAACAGATCGAACACATTGAACGTTATTTTCGACAAGGAAGCTGTACGCCCTACGGCATACGAGGCTCACGACTGGATTATTGACGAACTCGGTCTTACCGACACCGAAACGTACGGAGTCCAGTGGGACTTTATTACCGGAACCCGAAATTCAATGATCCGGAAATGTGCGAAAAGATCGTACAGGAAAACGGTGGAAAACGCAAGTTTAAATATCGTGACGGAAGCGTTTGCGACGTGACCGTGTGCCACGCGGGTTACGGTATTCGTCAAGTTCGTATTTTTAATCTTCCCTTTGAAATACCTACGCAAATGATCGCTCGTGGTCTCATGCCGTACGGGAATGTGCTTTCAGTGACGAATGAAAAATGGGGTAGTGGTTTCCGCCTACAAGTCTACAACGGAGTAAGAAGTGTTCTTATTGAACTGAAACAGCACATCCCGTCCTTTCTAGTTATAGGCGGCTACAGGGCATTTATATCGTACAATGGACAGCCACAGACGTGCTCGTACTGCAATGCAACCGATCATTTTCGACAAAATTGTCCGAACAGACGTCGCCCTGTGCAGCTCCCGCTCGGCGGTGATAGCGCACAAACGCAGAAAAATTCGTATGCGTCTGTAGCGTTGGGTGTTGCTCCGGTTCGACCCTCGTCACTCCCTGAGACAGAGGCTGCGTGCGAATCGGCTGCGACCCCGGCGAACACGGACAATGTCATGGACATAACAGAAATTGATGAAAAAGCCGTCATTCCAGAAAATTCTCTCCGCAATAATGCGACAAACGTTACGGTCGTGGCTGACGTTCACCCAGAGCCACCAAAAAGTGACGACACTGAATCAGAAATTTTTCCGACCAACACGCAAAATTCAGAGAGTGGACGCAGCCCTGCTGCTGTCCCCTCAGAAAAGCGTGTTTCACGTAAAGACCCCAGTCCATCCCCGAGCAGGAGATCGATGAGCCATTCGCCGAATAAATCTTCAAAAAGGAAACATAGACGCGGCCGTGGAAACGGAAATTCGGATGCAACTTCTAAATCCCATCAACAATGCCCCGTGACAGTCGTCCCTGTTGCGTCGCATGAAACAGAAGCAGATCGCCGGCGCGACGCAACTGTTCGACATCTAAGGGAATTTCTAAATAAGCAAGAGAAAGAAATCAGCGTACAACCTCTCTTAACTGAGGCTGTATTATCAGCGCCAATTAAAAGAAAGGCAGAGGAAATGCACGAGTGTCGTGCTCGGTACACAGCCCACGTCCCGACGGGCGACATTCGTGCTGTCCATGCCATGCAAATCGATCCGCCACATATGCACGTACCGATGGAAACCAACAATGATCCTCCCCGCTCAGATCAACAACGCAGTACTGTTTGGTCCGAAGATGTTTGAGTATAAACTCGGTTGAAAATTTAGTTGCAATACTCGTCACATACAAAACAAACCATTCGCAGAATGAATTATCTCCATTTATACCCCGTCTCCCGTAGCTAATGTTTCTCTGTTTCTTTCTCCACTTCCAATGCCTGCCTGTTATACGCAAATAAAAGATTTATCTATTCTTACCTTAAATATAAACGGGATTTCTGCAGTGCACAAAATTTTATCCCTAGTCGATTTTGTACATTACAGTCGTTTTGACATAATATTCCTTCAGGAAGTTACCGCAAACATCCTCAATAACATAAGTGGATATGATGTTATTTATAACATTAACAATAATATAAAATGCGGTACCGCGATTTTATATAAAAATTCCCTAGAGCCAGACAATGTCCAAACGTTGCCAAGCGGACGCGCAATTGCGTGCAATATACAAAGCATGAGATTTATCAATATTTACGCCCCCTCAGGGACAGATAATAGACGAATGCGCGCAGCATTCTTCAATCACGAGGTAGTTCCCTTGTTTGATACCACACGTCCAATAATTCTCGGCGGCGATTTTAACTGTGTAACAGACGCATCCGACCAGCACCCTACGGCCACTATGTGTCCTGAATTAGTGAAACTGTTGACCGCCAAAGATCTGCGAGACACGTGGCGTCTCCTCCACCCACATACAACGCAGTATACGCACATATACAATAGTGGAGCAAGCAGAATAGACCGCATATACGTCTCTCAACAGATTGCAAACAACCTAAATAGTGTAGACATCATCCCTGTCGCGTTCAGCGACCACTGCGGTTATGTTGCTGCCATCCACCTACAGCGTACAAATGAAACACCTACTCCCAGGTTGTGGAAGCTTAATACAAAACATCTTGCCGCGAGAGACTTCCGCTCGAAAATGCAATCTGTATGGCAGCTTTGCCTGCAGAAAGAGAAAAACTACAGCTCAGCACTAGAGTGGTGGACTTTCTACGCAAAGCCGCAAATTAGGATGATTGCTCAATGTTATAGCCAGGAGGTATCCTTCTGGACGCAGCGCACAACAGAATTTTACCAACAATGCCTCAAAGACGCGTTAAACGCCCCCGTCGGACCAAATGAAAATCTCCGCCTCCGCTTAAACCGTATTAAAGCAAAGATTCTCCGTATACATAACGAAAAGGCGAAAGGAATTTTGGTCCGAAGTCGCGCCTTGTGCACTCTGGACGACGAAGAACCGTCGTCCTATCATCTCGCGCGTGAAAAAACACGGGCAAGACGCAAACACGTAGAATCGATAACGACTGCGTCAGGCGAGCGCCTTACGCGGAAAACAGACATTCTCCAACATATTACAGCCCACTACACAGACTTATTTCGAGACGTTGCGACAGACGACGTAGCGCTAAATTATTTGTTATGCGACCTGCAGACTGACATTTCGAACGCAGACCGAGAACAGTTGATAGCAGAGATGAGAGTACAGAACACAAAACCGATTGTACAGTCGTGCTGTAAAGGAAAGTCGCCGGGACCTGATGGCCTGCCAACCGAATTCTATCAGGTCTACTGGGACATCTTTGGGCAAAAACTCACCGACATAGTAAATGAAATAATTCGTGGCACCGATATTCCCGCAAAATTTCTGGAAGGTCGAGTTGTGCTCGTCCCAAAAACGCAACATACATGTCGTGTCCAAGATTTCCGGCCCATCACGTTACTCAATACTGACTACAAAATAGTTGCAAGGTGCCTTGCAGCAAAGATGAAGCCAGTCATGAACAAAGCTATCAGCTCTTACCAAACGTGCGGAGTAACACACCACAATATTTTCCACGCAGCGTCCTTATACCGAGACATAGTAGCTCACACGGCAGTCCATAAATTATCGACAGCTATTCTATCCATTGACTTTGCGAACGCTTTCGATCGCATAAGCCACAAATACTTGCTACAGGTCATGACAAAAATGGGATTCGGCCGAGAATTTATCAAAATTATTGAAAATATTCTGACGGGAGCAAGATCAATAGTCACATTAAACGGATGGCAAACTAAACCGATCCCTATTTGCCGCTCTGTCAGGCAAGGATGTCCGCTGTCAATGTTCTTATTCGTGATCGCCATAGACCCGCTTCTCAGAACAATAGGCAGGACGTCAAAAGGTGTACAAATACACAATGCTTCCTTTAAATGTGTGGCATACGCAGATGACGTAGGCGCTTTCATTGACCACACAGCAGACATAGACTCGATACGCGCCTCCCTTCATCAGTATGAAAGTGCGTCTGGAGCAGCGATAAATACTAATAAAACTGTTCTACTTCCACTGGGTCTGCTAGCCACCGATATTGTCCGCCCATGGTACAGAATAGTGAGAGACCATCAAGTATTGGGTCTAGACATAACTGCGTGCCCACAGCATATGCAAGCACGAAATTGGAGAAGAATTCTCAACTCCATTAAGGGCCTCTGCAAATGCCACGCAACCCGGCACCTTAACTTGCACCAGAAAGTCAAACTAATCAACTCCTTTATTCTCTCCAAGGCGTGGTATATGGCGCAGCTGCTTAGCGTGCCAAAACAAATAGGACGCGCTATATCTCAGGCAGTATACTGGTTACTCTGGCGCCACGAAATTTTTAAAGTGCGAGCAGCAGTTTGTGTCTTGGACCCGTCACATGGAGGACTCGGGCTAGTAGACTTCAGTCGCAAATGTGCAGCGTTGCTCGTCAACCGCACCGCTGAAATGCAGGCCGGCTTTCCCGATGGATCGACAGCATCCCTGCTAGAAATCTATCGGCCAGAATCTGAAAGCGCCCCAGTATCGGTGGCCAACATCCCTTACCGTATGTCCTTTGTACGAGACTATATTCTAAATAAAAGCTACGTCCTCCGCACGGCCACGAATCCACACAGGACAGCACGGCAACTATATACTGAATTGATGGGACAACCCCCCCCCCCCCCTTAGTAAATTGGAAGTCCGCTTACCTACTGTTAACTGGAAACAAGTGTGGTCAAATGTTAATAGCAGTATTCTGCCGTCCGATGTGTCTGCGTTGTGGTACAAACTAGTCAACAACACACTGCCCACAAATCAGCGTTTAGCCGATATTCAGCTTCTTGCCTCCCCCAACTGTAGCAGATGTGGCATGCCTGACACCAGAGAACACCGTCTGCAATGCGAAGCTGTTTCCGATGTGTGGAGGAATTGCCAGATAATGGTGGCTCTCATCACGCGAACTACTCCGGCGCACGTCTCAGTTGACAGTGTCATTGTACCTGATTTCAAATATTTCCCGCGGCCAAAACACAATACTGCTGTGTGGTTGTTGGGCCACACCGTTTACGCCCTCATTGACCGGCAAATTCACGATGGGCTCACCTTTTTGACTCATATTTGGGACCAATATTGTAAGATCAAAAATAGTAATAAACACAAAGAATATTTTGCTAATTTCTTATCATCTGCATTGCATCATGCGTATGCGAAACAACTGTAAGACGATTCCGAGCTCCTTTTATTTGTATCAATGGTCTTTCAGTCTCGCCATTGAGCTTTGATGATACGCACACTGACCTTATTTGCGTCTTACGCGCAGGTTTATCAAAATTAAGTTTAGATATATAGTTAGTGTTAGCTGGTGAAATATAACCAGTCTCCATTCATTTCTCGATCCTTAGTTATGTGCCAGCCTGCAAACTAGCATATGTAAGACCATTTTTGGATAAAAAGTAATAAAATGGACAAAGTTACAGAAAGAGAGTAACTGAGTAATAGGATGAGGTTCCAGTTTTAGTCTTCATTAAAAAAAATAAAAAAAGAAAAAAAAAGAAAAAAGAAAAAAAAAATACACCGGTTCTCGTCCGATCACCGAAGTTAAGCAACATCGGGCCCGGTTAGTACTTGGATGGGTGACCGCCTGGGAACACCGGGTGCTGTTGGCTCTATCTCATTTTTTCATTTTTACGTCGATGCACCTGCCAGCCCTCTTTTCATACTAACTTTCAGGTGCTGACAAAGATGCTTCCACAAGCATTTTAAACTACTGTATCAAACGTAAGATACGAAATTGCAGTAATGAACTCAGTTTGAGCAAGAATGTGCGAAAGAAGATTACTAGAACGCCTCGGAAATAACAACACACTACGAATCGACAGATGAGTTTTGAAAATACGTCAGGGCCTACTGTTTTGTAGCTGTGCTAAATTCCACAAAGTAAATAAACAAAAAACAAACAAAAAAAAAAAAAAAGAAGAAATAAAATCTTCCGTTCTCGTCCGATCACCGAAGTGAAGCAACAACGTTAGTACTCAGTTGGGTGAGCGCATGGGAACTCTGGCTGTGTTCATTTTTCGCTTTTTAGTCGCTACTCCTGCCAGCCCTCTTTCCATACCACCTTTCTGTTGTGACAAACAGACTTCCTTAAGCATTTTAAACGGCCGTAAGAAACGAAACTGCACTAACTAACTCAGTCTGAGGGTGAATGTGCTAACCAAGTTTGCCAGGAAGTCTTTGAAAACGACAAAACAGTACGAATCGGGCGGTATGCTCCGAAATACGATAGCGCCTATCGTTCTGCAGCGGCGTACAGCTCCAAATTCGATTTGTAATCATAAATTGATTCATTTGTCCTCCCGCAGACGTTTCTCGCGCTTGTGCTGTCAAATGGACCGCGACCCGAGCGGCAGCGAGCGGCAGTCGAGCAAAGTCGGGACAAGTCGGGACGGAAGGGGGGACAGGCGAGAATGCACCGCGCAAATTACGCAAATATCTGGAAGCGCGGCGCGTGTCAGGCAGGTGAGGAAGCTTCCGTCGGTCCAGCAGGACACCGCGCGCAGTCCCCCCGCCGCCCGGCCGCGCGCCGGATAACAGGAACAAGGTGCGTCGCCAGCCAGTGTCGGAGGCCGCACGCACCAAACGAATGACAGGCGGTGCATCCAGCAGCTGTGTTGTGCGCCTCACCTTGGTTCGGCAGTCGCCTATGAGACGCCGAGGCGAGCGCGCACTCCGCGCCACCTTCGAGGTGGAAAGACATGCTTTGCGTCAAATGTGCCACGGAAAGCGGCGATTGCGTGTGTTGGGAGAAGAGGCGAACGCTTCTTCTGTGGCGCGGCTACAGTATAAGGACGCCAACGGCCATACCATGTTGAATGCACGGCTAGCGGCCGCTCCATTGGCATCGCCGCGTTGCGTTCCGCTGTCGAGTTTCTCATTTTTGCGCGTTTTTTTTGCGTAGTTGTTAAGTAACGGTTTGAAAATGGAAAACGTAAACAGATCGAACACATTGAACGTTATTTTCGACAAGGAAGCTGTACGCCCTACGGCATACGAGGCTCACGACTGGATTATTGACGAACTCGGTCTTACCGACACCGAAACGTACGGAGTCCAGTGGGACTTTATTACCGGAACCCGAAATTCAATGATCCGGAAATGTGCGAAAAGATCGTACAGGAAAACGGTGGAAAACGCAAGTTTAAATATCGTGACGGAAGCGTTTGCGACGTGACCGTGTGCCACGCGGGTTACGGTATTCGTCAAGTTCGTATTTTTAATCTTCCCTTTGAAATACCTACGCAAATGATCGCTCGTGGTCTCATGCCGTACGGGAATGTGCTTTCAGTGACGAATGAAAAATGGGGTAGTGGTTTCCGCCTACAAGTCTACAACGGAGTAAGAAGTGTTCTTATTGAACTGAAACAGCACATCCCGTCCTTTCTAGTTATAGGCGGCTACAGGGCATTTATATCGTACAATGGACAGCCACAGACGTGCTCGTACTGCAATGCAACCGATCATTTTCGACAAAATTGTCCGAACAGACGTCGCCCTGTGCAGCTCCCGCTCGGCGGTGATAGCGCACAAACGCAGAAAAATTCGTATGCGTCTGTAGCGTTGGGTGTTGCTCCGGTTCGACCCTCGTCACTCCCTGAGACAGAGGCTGCGTGCGAATCGGCTGCGACCCCGGCGAACACGGACAATGTCATGGACATAACAGAAATTGATGAAAAAGCCGTCATTCCAGAAAATTCTCTCCGCAATAATGCGACAAACGTTACGGTCGTGGCTGACGTTCACCCAGAGCCACCAAAAAGTGACGACACTGAATCAGAAATTTTTCCGACCAACACGCAAAATTCAGAGAGTGGACGCAGCCCTGCTGCTGTCCCCTCAGAAAAGCGTGTTTCACGTAAAGACCCCAGTCCATCCCCGAGCAGGAGATCGATGAGCCATTCGCCGAATAAATCTTCAAAAAGGAAACATAGACGCGGCCGTGGAAACGGAAATTCGGATGCAACTTCTAAATCCCATCAACAATGCCCCGTGACAGTCGTCCCTGTTGCGTCGCATGAAACAGAAGCAGATCGCCGGCGCGACGCAACTGTTCGACATCTAAGGGAATTTCTAAATAAGCAAGAGAAAGAAATCAGCGTACAACCTCTCTTAACTGAGGCTGTATTATCAGCGCCAATTAAAAGAAAGGCAGAGGAAAT